>NC_084566.2:5804124-5996624 GCF_033978685.3 Nerophis lumbriciformis
TTTTTTTTTTGAAGTACCTTATCTTCACCATACCTGGTTGTCCAAATTAGGCATAATAATAATGTGTTAATTCCACGACTGTATATATCGGTATTGGTTAATATCGGTATCGGTAATTAAAGAGTTGGACAATATCGAAATATCGGATATCGGCAAAAAGCCATTATTGGACATCCCTAATTATTAATATTATTATATGTTGACAAAACCATTACATGTATTTAAAATACAAATTGATTATTGACCTTTTGAGTGAACTATGACCTCGGATTTTCCTCAAAAACCGAAGCTCACACGCCCCTAAAAATGATCTTGAGGAATAGTTTATTGATTAAAGTGACCCTGACCTTTTGACCACTTCAGTCGTGCTTTATCCGCTGTAAAGATATAATGGTAAAGTCACTGGTGAAGATCTTTTTTACACATCTTCCAGCAAAAATCTTCATTGGCCAAGTAAGTTTAACCAAACTGTGTATAGTCGTCCCTGGTTTATCGCAGTTAATTGGTTGCAGGTCTGACCGTGGTACAGTAAACACATTTCCGCCTCGTTAGAGCATGAAACACAACCTTCTAAATAAGGTTTTTAACATGAATATAGCCCTCTAAACACCAATAGAGTCACTGGTTTCAGCCAAATGTTTAGCCTAGAGTTTGTTCAGCAGTGGACCTAGGGATGTATACCGTCTACCCATATTGTTTCCTATCAGTTCCTAAATGGGTCGGTCCAGGAAGACCGTTAAGATTCTGGACTGATGATACTGACCGTCGTAATTACGACACGCTGTCACATTCAGTTCAAGTGCCGCTACTCCACACGGGTAGATGATAATCATCTTGAAATAATCACAAACAATCCCACACAAACCTTTGGAAGGCAACAATATTTCCCCCAAAGCCATGCACGCTAATAAGAGTTAGTATCAGTTTGAAGTGAACGCCACTTAACATGGCACTGCATCTACCACGCCGCTGTCCTTTAAGCCAGTGGTTCCCAACCACCAGTCCGGGCACCGGTGCCGGTCCGTGACACATTTGCACAGAAACATTAATTAATTTATAAACTACCGCATTTTCTCTAACTTAACTTTGGCCTGTCCCACTAAACACACCAATAAGATTGTTAATAGATGTATATTACAACTACTTTGTTATAGTACATTAATAAACACACAGATTGTTAATAGATGTATATTACAACTCCTTTGTTATAATACATTAATATACTCACCAATAAAATTGTTAATAGATGTATATTACTAATAAACACACCAATAATATTGTTAATAGATGTATATTACAACTCCTTTGTTATAGTATATTAATAAACACACCAATAAGATTGTTAATAGATGTATATTACAACTCCTTTGTTATAGTTAGGGCTGGGCGATATATCAATATACTCGATATATCGCAGGTTTGTTTCTGTGCGATATAGAAAATGACTATATCGTGATACTCGAGTATACGTTCTCACGCAGTTGCTTTTAGCTGCGGGCATTACACTACAGGCTCTTCTCACTCTCTGTTGTCTCTCCTTCTCACAGAGAGATGAACAAGCGCACCTTCTTACATACGTCACACACTTATACGCCCTCGCGGAGCAGAGAGGTAGCAGCATGGGTAACGTTAGCTGTGGTGCGAGTGGTAATATGAGAGAAAGAAGGTGTGAATCTGGTAACAAATGAAGAAAGAATTAATTCCCAAGAAAAACAGCACGGGGTCCATCGTCTGGCGGTGGTTTGGCTTCAAGTGGGAATATGTCGAACAGACAACCGTGATTTGTCAAGTGTGGGGCAAAAGCGTTGCTACAAAAAGTAGTATTACTGCTAATATGTAGCATCATTTGAAAAGTCACCCGCTAGAGAATGAAGAGTGCTTACTCCGCATGTCAACATCTCCGTTCAGTGCCACGCCCACAAAATGCCGAGGCAACCATTTCCACATCAACACCGTATGAAAAAAACCGTCAACAACAAAAGGAGATAACGTCCGCCGGAAACTTCCACATGGCGAAGGACATACCCTATTTGATTTCCTATTATGCAGCTCATTTTTATTTGACAGTTATTGAAATATCTTGTGTGACATCATGCACAAAAGTGCACTTTATTTGTTTTAAACTATTGTAGTGGCGTTCTGTACAAAAAGTGCACTTTAATTTAGTGTTGTTTTGATATGTCATCTTAGTGACATCCTGCACAAAAGTGCACTCATAGCTTGTTTTAAAATGTCTCTGACAATCTTGCACTTTCTGTTTTGAAATGACATGAATGTTTGTGCCACTGCTTAATAACTGTTTAAAAAATACAGTTTTGGTCAATTGACTTAGTTGTGATGTCCCTCTCTGCATGAAAGTTTAAAAGTAGCATATATTAATGAAGTACGAACAAGAATGTTTTAATGCAGACACATAGAATCATCATACTGCTGTGATTATATGCATCAAGTGTTCATTCAAGGCTAAGGCAAAATATGGAGATATATATCGTGTATCGTGACATGGCCAAAAAATATTGAGATATTAAAAAAAGGCCATATCGCCCAGCCCTAGTTATAGTACATTAATAAACTCACCAATAAGATTGTTACTAGAGAATATTACAACTCCTTTGTTATAGTACATTAATAAACTCACCAATACGATTGTTAATAGCTGTATATTACAACTACTTTGTTATAGTACATTCATAAACACACATATTGTTAATAGAGAATATTACAACTCCTTTGTTAGAGTACATTAATAAACACACCAATAAGTTTGTTAATAATGTATATTACAACTCCTTTGTTATACTACATTAATAAACACACATTGTTAATAGATATATATAACAACACCTTTGTTATAGTTCATTAACAAACAAATCAGATTGTTTATAGATGTGTATTACAACTCCTGTTTTTATAGTACATTAATAAACACACCAATAAGATTGTTAATAGATGTATATAACAACTCCATTCTTGTAGTACATTAGTGCACATTAATGAACATATAAAATGTTACTGTGTCAGATTGTAGCCAAAGGCTAATTTCCATCTGCAGGGTCGTTGTATATAGCAGGGTTTCTTAACCCAACTTTTCCACTACAGAGAATTAGTAATCATACTCTTGATTTTGAACATATTCAAAAAACAAATATCTAATCTACTTACAGTTTACTACCTTGTCAAATTATATTAAAGCATGTGTTAATCACAATGATTATATTATTAATTCAACACATAAACTTTAGGCTGAGGTCAGGCTGATTAGAATTTTTTATTTACATACAATATGTACTATGTTGTGCTAAAATAAATAAATTTAATTAATAGTAAATGTGTTTCCAATAAAATTAAAATGCAAATGAAAATACAGCTTCACCACTTTAGTCATTATTTTTGCGGTTAATAAAATGATCTATGACATTAGCGCCAGACATCTTCTGTTTGTTTGATATTGTCATTACTGCCACAAGTGGTCGAAAAGTGTATTACAACTGAAGACCACTGCTGCCCATACGGACCACAGCTGAAAAAACAGCTGTATTACATTCTAGGGGGCGCTTGCAGCCCAACACTGAGCCCCGGCCTTATGGTTAAGAAACACTGGTATATAGTATATGCCATCAACATCTCTTTGCAAAGAAACACGCTCATTTTTTTCTATATTTTTTAACATTTGTAGTTTATTGTGTGAATATATTAACACTAAACCTTTTGTTTTATTTATGTAAAATACACAATGGACGGTATACTTTCGTTATGTTTATATTTGCAGTCTTACAAACCTAAATGAAGGAAGAAGTGTAAAGAAATAAAACTGAGGAAGAACAATTATTCAAGAGAAGGAACATCAATCCTCAACAAAAACTGGAGCTCCTTTCTCTTCATGCTGTTAACTATCTGCACACGCTGGAAACGAGTAGTGGGGGCAGAATAATTAATTTATTGACAATGCATTGAGAAAGTCAATGTGTTTACTTTGTAATTAAGTAAACGTAGTCTGAAAGAAATACAATCTGCTGAGGCACTTTCTGATGAAACATCCACATTTCGATGTCCGGCCCCTGAGACCTTGGGCTCCTGAAACTGCGGCCCTCTTCATTATGTAGTTGTATAGCCCTGACTTAAGAATATGCTTTTTAAAAATAATACAAATGCGCAATGCAGTAAAGCCGCAAAATTTGAAAAGCGATGTGGCAAGGGGTGACTTTATCATAAAGGTCCTCCCTAGGGGTGTTACTATGACACATGAGCCAATGTGGTAGTTGCACAATATTTTAAAAATGTTTTTGCAATTCGAATTTTCGAAGCTCCCCTATAATCTTATGCTTATCACCACTTAAAATAACTAATTATAATTAAGAAGTGGGTGATTCTCCCCCATTTCGTTCATATGAAGGCATATTGATTGGAAATGAAAGTCACTATTGGCCTGAATATAAGACGTTGCCTTGAAAACAGTCTGAAAAGACATGCAAACCAACGACTGAAACAAGTAAGAGCGTTTCCCCGCGTCACGCACACACACTAGTTACCTGCAGTGCCTGCTGGGAAGAAGGTTGTTAGCAGGTTAGCATACAACAGAATACTGACCATGTGACGAGGCATGGGTTCCGAATTCGGTACTTTTATAGGCACAAACCGAATTTTGCCGATACGACCGGCTATCGTTTCACGTAAAATCAAACAAGTGCCATACTTCGATAACTTTGTTGTATGTGACGTCACGTTCGGTTGCAGACTCGGTCGGCTCCAACACTTGGTGGGCAAAAAAGCACTCCAGCAATACTCAGGGCTGAATCTGTAAAACTGCCTCCAGGTAATGATACAAGTATGCCTGGTAGAAGACACTAGAAAGTTCAATACGGATCTAATTTTCCAAATGTGCTAACTCGATGCTAATTTACATTGGAGTTGCTACTGATTAGCATTAACGATTTTTAAGTGGCGATTTCAACAACTCCAAATTTGGTAATAAAAATTTCAACTCAGATGCACGTTACAATCAGCTGTAGTGTAATAAGTACAATATTTAGAGTATGAAAACATTTTAAGGTCCAACAAAAGACTCTGTGTTGATGCCATTAAATTCTATGTTCATGATTATTTGCAAAAAAAAGTAAGTTTCTCAGTGTGAACATTAAATACCTTGTCTATTCAATTGAATATAAGTTAAAAAGGATTTGCAAATCATTGTGTTCTGTTTTTATTTACCATTTACACAACGTGACAACTTCACTGCTTTTGGGTTTTGTACAATATTTATAGTATAAAACATTTTAGGGCTCAACAAAAAAATAAATTCAGCTTAATGGCAAAGACTACTTCTTGGCTCGGCAAAACCCTGTCGTCTATACACTACTGCCATCTAACATCTTGGAAGTGCAACTGCATGCAAAGTCTGCTACAAACTCAAAAAGCAGTGAAGTTGTCACATTGTGTAAATGGTAAATAAAAACAGAATACAATGATTTGCAAATCATTTTCAACTTATATTCAATTGAATAGACTGCAAAGACAATATTTTTAATGTTCACACTGGTAAACTCTTATTTTTTGCAAATATCAGCTCATTTGGAATCTGATGCCTGCAACACATTTAAAAAAAGCTGGCACAAGAGGCAAAAAAGACTGAGTGCTCATCAAACACTTATTTGGAACATCCCATATGTGAACAGGCTAATTGGGAACAGGTGGGTGCCATGATTTAGTATAAAAGCAGCTTCCGTGAAATGCTCAATCATTCACAATGATAGGGCGAGGATCATCACTTTGTCAACAAATTCCTGAGCAAATTGTTTAGGAACAACATTTCTCAACCAGCTATTATAAGGAAGTTACGGATTTCACCATCTACGGTCCATAATATCATCAAAAGGTTCAGAGAATCTGGAGAAATCACTGCACATAAGCAGCAAGGCCGTGACCTTCGATCCCTCAGGCGGTACTGCTTCAAAAAGCAACATCAGATTGTAAAGGATATCTCCACATGGGCTCAGGAACACTTCAGAAAACCACTGTCCGTAACTACAGATGGTCGCTACATCTGTAAGTGTAAGTTAAAACTCTCCTATGCAAAGCGAAACTTCAAATTGTTTTTTAAAACTGAGGGCGTCGTGTCCTCCGGACCAAAGAGGAAAAGAACCATCCGGACTGTTCTAGGCGCAAAGTTGAAAAGCCAGCATCTGTGATGGTATGGGGGTGTATTAGTGCCCAAGGCATGGGTAACTTACACATCTGTGAAGGCACCATTAATGCTGAAAGGTACATATAGGTTTTGGAGCAACATATGTTGCCATCCAAGCAACGTTATTATGGACGCCCCTGCTTATTTCAGCAAGACAATGCTAAGCCACGTATTACAACAGCGTTGCTTCATAGTAAAAGAGTGCGGGTACTAGACTGGCCTGTCTGTAGTCCAGACCTGTCTCCCATTGAAAATGTGTGGTGCAATATGAAGCCTAAAATAACAGAAGGGAGACTGTTGAACAACTTAAGCTGTACATCAAGCAAGAATGGGAAAAAATTCCACTTCAAAAATGTGTCTCCTCAGTTCCCAAACATTTACTGAGTGTTGTTAAAAGGAAAGGCCATGTAACACAGTGGGAAAAATGCCCCTGTGACAACTGTTATGCAATGTGTTGCTGCCATTAAATTTTATGTTCATGATTATTTGCAAAGAAAAAAGGAAGTTTCTCAGTTCGAACATTAAATACCTTGTCTATTCAATTGAATATAAGTTAAAAAGGATTTGCAAATCGTTGTATTCGGTTTTTATTTACCATTTACACAACGTGACAACTTCACTGCTTTTGGGTTTTGTACAATATTTACAGTATAAAAACATTTTAGGGCTCAACAAAAAACTAAATTCAGCTTAATGGCAAAGACTACTTCCTGGCTCGACGACACGCTGTAGTCTATACACTACTGCCATCTAACATCTTGGAAGTGCAACTGCACGCAATGTTTACGAAATAATAGCAAGTCAGACTCAGAAGTGTAAGAAATGAAGATATAGCAACTGGACCAGCTCAGTGTTAAATATAAACATGAGAGCAAAACAAATGAACATTTATGAACACATTAACCCACACAGAAATACTGAAAATCGTACCGTTGAATACCAGCAAAAACTTCCTAGTACTGAGAATGGTTACTGTGTTGATTGAAATGTACTAAAGGTACAAAGGTACCATCCCTATGTGTGACAATGAACTACCATTCTTTTAAATAGTGTAATATCCATCCAAGATCCATCCTCCTACTTTCATGAAGTATTCCTGGATCCCTAAATTAAATCAACATAAAAAACACAAGATACACTTACAATTAGTGCACCAACCCAAAAAACCTCCCTCCCCTATTTACTACACTCATTCGCACAAAAGGGTTGTTTCTTTCTGTAATTAATATTTCTGGTTCCAACATTATACATCAATATAGATCAATACAGTCTGCAGGGATACAGTCCGTAAGCACACATGATTGTATTTTTTTATGCAAAAAATAAAAAATAAAAAATAAAATATATATATATATATATATATATATATATATATATATATATATATATATATATATATATAACGAACACCATGTTCAAACATAAGGGTGTCCATATGTGCACTTGGCACCAGGACACCCTAGGCCGCAGTTCCATGATCGACTTTGTAGTTGTGTCATCGGATTTGCGGCCTCATGTTTTGGACACTCGGGTGAAGAGAGGGGCGGAGCTTTCTACCGATTCACCACCTGGTGGTGAGTTGGCTGCGATGGTGGGGGAGGATGCCGAACAGACCTGGCAGGCCCAAACGCATTGTGAGGGTTTGCTGGGAATGTCTGGCAGAGTCTCCTGTCAGAGAGAGTTTCAATTCCCACCTCCGGAACGACTTTGAACATGTCACGAGGGAGGTGCTGGACATTGAGTCCGAATGGACCATGTTCCGCGCCTCTATTGTCGAGGCGGCTGATTGGAGCTGTGGCCGCAAGGTAGTTGGTGCTTGTCGTGGCGGTAATCCTAGAACCCGTTGGTGGACACCGGCGGTGAGGGATGCCGTCAAGCTGAAGAAGGAGTCCTATCGGGTTCTTTTGGCTCATAGGACTCCTGAGGCAGCGGACAGGTACCGACAGGCCAAGCGGTCTGCGACTTCAGCGGTCGAAGAGGCAAAAACTCGGACATGGGAGGAGTTCGGAGAAGCCATGGAAAACGACTTCCGGATGGCTTCGAAGCAATTCTGGACCACCATCCGCCGCCTCAGGAAGGGGAAGCAGTGCAGTGTCAACACCGTGTATGGTGGGGATGGTGCTCTGCTGACCTCGACTGCGGATGTTGTGGATCGGTGGAGAGAATACTTCGAAGACCTCCTCAATCCTACCAGCACGTCTTCCTATGAGGAAGCAGGGCCTGTGGAATCTGAGGTGGGCTCTCCTATTTCTGGGGCTGAGGTTGCCGAGGTAGTTAAAAAGCTCCTCGGTGGCAAGGCCCCGGGGGTGGATGAGATCCGCCCGGAGTTCCTTAAGGCTCTGGATGTTGTGGGGCTGTCTTGGTTGACAAGACTCTGCAACATCGCGTGGACATCGGGGGCGGTACCTCTGGATTGGCAGACCGGGGTGGTGGTTCCTCTCTTTAAGAAGGGGAACCGGAGGGTGTGTTCCAACTATCGTGGGATCACACTCCTCAGCCTTCCCGGTAAGGTCTATTCAGGTGTACTGGAGAGGAGGCTACGCCGGATAGTCGAACCTCGGATTCAGGAGGAACAGTGTCGTGTTCGTCCTGGTCGTGGAACTGTGGACCAGCTCTATACTCTCGGCAGGGTCCTTGAGGGTGCATGGGAGTTTGCCCAACCAGTCTACATGTGCTTTGTGGACTTGGAGAAGGCATTCGACCGTGTACCCCGGGAAGTCCTGTGGGGAGTGCTCAGAGAGTATGGGGTAACGGACTGTCTTATTGTGGCAGTTCGCTCCCTGTATAATCAGTGTCAGAGCTTGGTCCGCATTGCCGGCAGTAAGTCGGACACGTTTCCAGTGAGGGTTGGACTCCGCCAAGGCTGCCCTTTGTCACCGATTCTGTTCATAGCCTTTATGGACAGAATTTCTAGGCGCAGTCAGGGCGTTGAGGGGATCTGGTTTGGTGGCTGCAGGATTAAGTCTCTGCTATTTGCAGATGATGTGGTCCTGATGGCTTCCTCCGGCCAAGATCTTCAGCTCTCACTGGATCGGTTCGCAGCCGAGTGTGAAGCGACTGGGATGGGAATCAGCACCTCCAAGTCCGAGTCCATGGTTCTCTCCCGGAAAAGGGTGGAGTGCCATCTCCGGGTTGGGGAGGAGATCTTGCCCCAAGTGGAGGAGTTCAAGTACCTCGGAGTCTTGTTCACGAGTGGGGGAAGAGTGGATCGTGAGATCGACAGGCGGATCGGTGCGGCGTCTTCAGTAATGCGGACACTGTATCGATCCGTTGTAGTGAAGAAGGAGCTGAGCCGGAAGGCAAAGCTCTCGATTTACCGGTCGATCTACGTTCCCATCCTCACCTATGGTCATGAGCTTTGGGTCATGACCGAAAGGACAAGATCACGGGTACAAGCTGCCGAAATGAATTTCCTCCGCCGAGTGGCGGGGCTCTCCCTTAGAGATAGAGTGAGAAGCTCTGTCATCCGGGGGGAGCTCAAAGTAAAGCCGCTGCTCCTCCACATCGAGAGGAGCCAGATGAGGTGGTTCGGGCATCTGGTCAGGATGCCACCCGAACACCTCCCTAGGAAGGTGTTTCGGGCACGTCCGACCGGTAGGAGGCCACGGGGAAGACCCAGGACACGCTGGGAAGACTATCTCTCCCGGCTGGCCTGGGAGCGCCTTGGGATCCCCCGGGAGGAGCTGGACGAAGTGGCTGGGGTGAGGGAAGTCTGGGCTTCCCTGCTTAAGCTGCTGCCCCCGCGACCCGACCTCGGATAAGCGGAAGAAGATGGATGGATGGATGGATATATATATGTATATATGTACACCCCCCAGGTTGACCGGTCCGCAGTTACAAAAAGGTTGGGGACCACTGCTCTAGAAGACTAAAGATTGTGAAAAAGGGAGTGGTCAGAAGGTGGTGCACATTAATAGTCAGAGTGGCAACCTCTCTTTGGGTGGAGATGTGAGGAGGAAGCCATGCTGCTTCTTTCATGAGTCTGACATGTTCAGTCTCGCCTTCCACCCGCAACCTCGCCACGTCATAGCCCGCAACCTCACCACGAGCGCTTGCTCTACACGCCTTAATATTTACTTGGCGGCGCACGTCTAATAAAACATTTAAAAGCCATGCTGTATCTCCAGTGGCTGTTCCTTTAGCGATGGCTAATTGATTGCTTTAATGGCTTGTATGGACTTTTCATTAGCCTGCTCCAGCGATCGATCAGTGCAGCATCATTTGAACTTAGCACCATACGCCCGCTCCAGGGCACATTAGTTTGTGGAAGAGAACTGTGGTAAATGTCACGATGTTTTATTAGATCATTAAACGCAACATGTTTTAGCTTGCAGGCTTGCTAAAAACGCCTTGTTTGGTGAGCTGATCCAATTTTCTGCAATGTAAAATGTGAAGGGATTGGTTTGCCGTGTGTCCCTAAATGGTTTGGCTTTAGGCACTTAATGGCCCGATATACTATTCTCCAACTATTTGAAATATGTCTCAGACAACCCATAATTGAAAATATGTTGGCCAAAATGCAGCTTGGATGCCAGAACTTAGACCCTTTTAAACCTCTGAGACGCCGTTTTATCATCTGCAGCTTTAATGCTAATGACCAAGAAGGGGTGGGTACCGAATTAGCTACTATTATAGGTAGCCACTGAAATCTGTGCAAAAATGAAACGATGCCATATTTCAATACTTATGTTGCACGGGAGGTCATGTCCAGTTGCAGACTGAACAATGGCTAAAGCATTTGGCCGAGAAATAAGCAGTCAAGCAATCAGTCGACTTGCCGGTGGGTAATGTCACAATTTTTTCCCAACAAAGGAAGAAGAAGCTGCTTAAATTTACAGCAAGGCTCCATTTTTCTAAATGCGCTAGCTCAATTTTTAATTTACATTGGATTTCCCAAAGACAAACATGCTAAAGGTTAGCATTAGTGATTTTACATAACGATTGCAACACCTCCAAATTTGGTGATATAAACTAAGATGCAGTTTTCAATCAAACAGCTGGTGTGTAATAAGTACCTTTGCAATACTTAGGATGTTAAAACTTTGTAGGGCTGAACAAAATAATCTACTGGCACCTTCGACTTAGTGGCAAAGTTTATACTTCCTTGCTAAGGCAACGCACCGTAGTCTAGGCTTGTACGGTATATCGGTACTAGTATAGCATCACGGTACTAATGAATCAAAAACAGTACTATACCGGTACTGTACCGGTTCCCCATTTATTTTGTTTATATTATACTAGGCTACAGTATAATACTTGCAAATGAGACACAGAAGTGTAGGTAAACAAGATAACAATTAGACAGCACAGCTCACTGTTAAATAAAAAATAACTGAGAACCTTTAAAAAAATATTTAAAATCAACCTTTATATACACATTTAAACACAAACAGAAGTACCGAAAATTTGCAATGTTGATTACCGATATCGTTGTAAAGGTATTGGGAATCGGTAACGTATCGATTCAAATATGAAAGGTACCCATCCCTACTTGCAAAAAGCGCTCTTGTATAATTTTGTACTACTTTTTACTTGAATGCTGCACTGGTCCAACATCACAGTGGCTGTCACAGATCTAACAACACAACACAACATTGGTGGTCCAACATCACAATGGCTGTCACAGATCTAACAACACAACACAACATTACTGGTCCAACATCTCAATGGCTGTCACAGATCTAACAACACAACACAACATTACTGGTCCAACATCTCAATGGCTGTCACAGATCTAACAACACAACACAACATTAGTGGTCCAACATCTCAATGGCTGTCACAGATCTAACAACACAACACAACATTACTGGTCCAACATCACAGTGGTTGTCACAGATCTAACAACACAACACAACATTAGTGGTCCAACATCTCAATGGCTGTCACAGATCTAACAACACAACACAACACAACATTACTGGTCCAACATCACAGTGGTTGTCACAGATCTAACAACACAACACAACATTAGTGGTCCAACATCTCAATGGCTGTCACAGATCTAACAACACAACACAACACAACATTACTGGTCCAACATCACAGTGGTTGTCACAGATCTAACAACACAACACAACATTACTGCACTGCAAAAACTGAAATCTAAGTAAGATTAAATATCTCAAATAAGGGTGATATTTGCTTATTTTCTGTCTGATAAGATCATTCTTCTCACTAAGCAGATTTTATGTTAGAGTGTTTTACTTGTTTTAAGTGTTTTGGTCCTAAATGATCTCAGTAAGATATTACAGCTTGTAGCTGAGATTTTATGACCTATATTGAGTAAAACATGCTTGAAACTAGAATATCAACTGTTGCAAAGCTGTGTCATTAACACTCACAAGTATAAAACTACTTTTTTAAAGTAATAAGCATGAAAAAAAAAATCATGATTTCGACACAAATGTGTCTCATAATTAAAACAAATGACAGCCAAATGGACTTTGCTGTTTTATTTTCAATGAAACAATAGAAAATACATACTCATATAGTAGTACAGTTGGCACAGTACAGTAAACTGACAGTTAATACATAAACATTTAATATGTGACATTTCAAACTATTTTGAACAGAAATGGTTCATGCACATTCAGATAAATTCTTCAAAATTACAATTAAAAAAAATTTGGCCGGGGGCTGGGCTGCGCACTAATTGACTGGAATAGCACACACTTGGCGCGATGATGTCATGTTATCGATGGAAAAATGCATTTTTAGACCATATGATTTGCCTGAGCGGCTAGGAGACCCCGAGAGTAACAAGCGGTTGCCTTGTTACCTTTCCATTAAGAACAATAAATTAGTTTTTAGTATATGTTTGTTGGTTTCAAGAAATGTAATGCAGAGCGCATATCATTATGTCAAGATAATGGCACTAGCATTTACTTCATTTAAGAATATTTTTCAACATATTGAGCAAAAAGGTCTAATTTTTTTTTTCCTACCAAGAAAAGTGCACTTGTTATTAGTGAGAATATACTTATTTTAAGGTATTTTTGGGTTTATTGAGGTTAGCTAATTTTACTTGTTTTGGAAAGTCTTGAAAAGCCTAATTTTCTTGTTCTATTGGCAGATAATTTTGCTTAGTTCAACTAAAATACCCCTAATTTTTGTTTTTGTTTTTTCTTGTTTTTGAACACTGACTTTTTGCAGTGTGGTCCAACATCACAGTGGCTATCACAGATTTAACAACACAACACAACATTACTTTTTTTTTTTTTCTTTTTTTTTTTTTTTTTTTTGTGTCCTGTCCAGCTTCTCAGGCAAATCATATAGTTGATGTAGATGCCCATGTCGGCTGTTCAGAATTACTTTACAAAAGAGAAGTGTAGGATACTTCTCTTGTTGCCTTATTTGTATTTGACTTTATTAAATGTATTTATATTATCATTTAGTGCAGCCGGGCCCGGAGCAGGAGGGGATAGAAAGAGAAAAAAAAGAAGACAGAGGGGGAAAATGTGGGGACAAGAGGGGGATTAGACAGAGAGACAAAAACAACAACAGCAAACAACAACAACAACAACAATAGAGCAACATCAGCAAATATGACATGTACAAATATGATGGTAAAAGTAATAGCAAATAAGCAGTTAGCGAAAAATAAAAAATAATACAGAAATGACAATGAGCATTATTACACTACAAATGGATCAATACAAATACCAATAGAAATAGCGCTATTGATAATGAACAATACCAATAATTTACCTTTATTATCAACAATACAGTTGTTTAAATGCAACAATACATATACGTAATGATAACTTGAGATACGAAAGAATGCAGAAAAATGGAGGGGGAGAAAGAGAAGCAACCTACATTAACCTTGTAGATTGTTATAGTCACAATAGGTTAAGCTTTGTCAGTGTGCCATGTGTTACACCCAGTTTACCCTAGGGCAACAACGTTAATATATGTTTGATGAAACGTGATTATGTGCATGAGTGTAAGTATGCATATGTACTTGTATATGTACAGAATGTGTATATGTGTTTGTACAATGAATGTATATGTACAGAATGTGTATATGTGTTTGTACAGTGAATGTATATGTACAGTATGTGTATGTGTATGTTTGTATATTGAATGTGCGTGTGGATGTACGAACATTAGGTAGGTAAATATGTACTGTATTTGTGTATGTATGTGGGAGCATAGGTACCTATGTACGTATGTGAGCATATGTGAATTTGCATGTACAATACATTCGACTCCCAGAGTGCGTGGGAGCCAGAGCACGGCCCCATCACCCCCGAGAGCCCAACCCACAAACAGGAGGCGTGGTGCCCAGGGAACCAGGGACCACCGCCCCCACGCAGCCAAGCCGGCCAGCGACAGGAACCCCAGAGCCCGACCCACCGTACCGCCCACAAGGGCCAGCAGCAGGCCGCAGACAGACGCACCCGGCAGAGGACAGGGCACGAGAAAAGCAGGGGACAGCCAGACCCCAAGCCAGCGAGAGACCACACCCCACACGGGCAGAAAGGCGAGACGCCCCGCCCGAGGGACCCAGAGACTCCCCGCAACCGGACGGGAAGACCGTCCCCGCCCCACCGGCAACCGGGCCCCCACGAGCCCACCCCCCATCCCCGGAGAGCGCGGCGAGGCCAGCCCCCGGCCACCCCACCCAAACCGGCCGCCGCAGGACCACCCAGGCACAGGGCCACGGGAACCACCCACCCCACCCGCAGGGACCCCAACGATGGAGATGGAACAACCAGCAACCGCCCCGCCGAGCCCCCCCCCCTGAGGGAGGGGAAAAATTAAAAAATAATATTAATAAAATATATTAAAAAATAAATAAATAAATAAATAAATTAATTAATTAATTTAAATAAAAAAAAAAGAATTAAAAGAAGATCACAGACATGCTGACAAACAAGGTCACTACCCCAGCAACTGGCCGACTCGCAGCACCTCGGAATACCTTGCAGCACCAAGCTACCACAATAGACGCAGGGACTAGGCCCAACAGGCCCCAACCAAGACGGGCACCCGGAAGGGATGGACAGCGGGACCCAGGAGCTCCAGACACGCAGTTCGGATGCAGTAGCCTGAGGCGTCGACCCCTGTCTGACAGGCAGGCCCAGAGCGTACCCCCAGAAATATACATACATACATACATATATACATACACATACACACATACATGTATACATACCCACACATACACATATATACATATACATACACATATGTACACATACACATATATAAACATACATACATACACACACATATACATACATATACACAGTTCGTCAGCCCCGACAGCCATCACGCGCGCGCGCTGCCACCAGTCACAACATCAGCCACACCCCTGCACCAGACCCAGCAGCCACGGGCGCCCACACCACAAACAAACGGCAGCAGAAACAGCAGCCGCAATAACCCCAGACAGCCAGCACCAGCCAATCAAATCAAAGCGATCAAAAAAAAACTGCGACCAGCAACCACACGCCACCAGGACCACGGAGACCAGCCGGCGCCAGCCCGCCAGTCAGCCCGAACGCCAACACGCAAACAAGAGACACCAACAACCCCCCCAACCAAAATGCCCCCCACCCCAACCCAAACCCGCACAAACACACCACCGCCCAAACAACCGAGACACAGCATCCAGACCAGACACGGGGGCTGCGCCGCCACCACACCAAGTCACCAACAGAGACCCCACAGCGCAAGGTCGGGCCACACGGGCACGGACCCCACCCAACAGGAACTGAGACCCGCGCGACGCCACACACAAATAAATATTAAGATTAAAAAAATAAAAAATAAAATAAAAAAATAAAATAAAATAAAAAATAAAATTTAAAAAATAAAATAAAATAAAAATAAGTAAATAATAAAAATACAAATAATAAATACATTAAAAACAAAAAAATATATATAACAATAATAAATGAATAAAAGCCTGGCAGGCCACCAGACCGCAGTCCCCGCCGGCCGACGAGGCAATGAGGGGTGCGCCGAACCCCAAACCCCCCATGCATGTGTACAAGGCCCCCAGAGTGTCTACTGTGTAGTTAAAATTAGGAGGTCAGCCGTTACAGCCGACCTCCAGTCCCTATTGATGTGTGTACTGTAGCGTGAGTGAGATATGTATGCTTGTGGGAACTAATAATGCGATTAAAATTGGGGGACATCAAGGTCATGGTGGGTCCCAACCAAACCAAGCCCCCCAAATCCTAAGTGTCTAATATGCAGCTAAGATTGAGGGATGGACGAGCCGGGGACAAGACAGGAGGACTGGAGCCCCATTGGAGGCATCCTCAACCCCCCGCCATGCCTCCCCGCAGGACAATCCCCAAAGTCCTATATATGTGTGACTGTGTGCGCTATAAGTAGGAGGAGTAGAGGGCCCGGACATCCCCCCAGTCCACGCGGCCGACAACCAGGAACTACGGCCAGGAGGCCGCCACCCCCCGCCACAGCCCGTGACCCACACCAGACCACTTTAACGTGACGCCACGCGAGCCCTCCCCCCGCCAAACAAAGCCAGCCCCCGCCTGCCCCAACCCAACCCTGCAGAGCCCATACCGGCAACCAAACGCAGAAAAACCGCACAGCCCCCACGCCCAATGCAAACACCGCATCCCGGCCATCCACACAGCAACGTGCCCATACGAGTCCCGGCCAGGGGAAGGAGGCCCCCAACGGGGGCAGAAGCCAATGCATCCCGTCCGCCCCCAAACCAGCCGGCAAGCCAACGCCAGCCAGCCCCACAACCACACAAGCGCACAGACACCAGCCACAGTCCCCCAACCACTCCAACCCAACACAGCGATGCCAACCGCTGGTATCACCGCAGCAACCATCACCACCACCGCCCGTCCGCAGCGTAAACACCTGCGGCCGCCGAAACCAAAACAAAAAAGCGACCGACCCCGTAAACCACAACAACGCACAACCCCGGCTACCACCGAGGCCACCAACCCACCTACCCCAACTCATCCACAGCCAGGCCAATTGAGCCACCGGACATCCACACCCATGCACACACCTACACATTCATATACACATACATACACACATACATATATGCATATACATATACATACACATACACACACATACACACGCATGCATATACATATAAACATACACATCCACACATATATACACATTAATACACCCACACACATATACATAAGCCCACATATACACAAACACATACGTACACAACACACACACAAAAAAAAATAATAATAAAAAATAGAAAGAAAAAAAAAAAAAAAAAAAAAGAAAAAGAAAATAAAAATAAACCCTTTAAATAAAATAAAATAAATAAAAATAAACAAGAGGCCTGGTCGCCAACAGTGCCCAACGCCACCAAACCCCGCAGCCCCTCCCGCACGTCCAGGCTCCCCCCGCCCACCACCCACCAGGCATCCCATCCGGCAAAAAGCCATAAGGGCCCAGCCCTGCGCCCACAGCCGGTATGCCACGGCACCTCAGCAGACCCGGCGCCGCGATCAGCAATGCACACCGGGGCAGCGACACATACATATGTACCTACATACATACACACAGATTTCACCATACATATATACAAACGTACACACACCCACATACACGCGTACCCATATATAATTTAACAGAATAAGTTAAATATATTAAATAGATTAAAAAAATAAATAATAATAATAATAATAATAATAATAATATATATATATATATATATATATATATATATATACATACACACATACATATACATACATACACATACATACATACATACATACATATATACATACATACATATACATATATACACATACACATACATACATATATATATATATATATATATACATACACATAAAATAAATTAAAATAAATAAATAAAATTAATTTAAAAAATAAGGGCAGAGTAAAACACAGGAGGGGGACTCCCGCAGGGCAGTCGGGCAGCACCGCCGGGGCCCCAACAAGGGAGGCAAGCAGTCCCCCCAACCCGGCACCAGGCAGGCCCGCACAGCCGCAGCGCAGGGCGACCCCGGGCAGACCCCGCCCCGCGCCCCAGGGGAAAGAGGAAGCCCACGGACACCCGGAGCCAGAGGGGCACGAACCGACCCCCGCCCGACAGCGGCAAGACCCCAGCCCCACGGGCGCAACCCCCCGCCCAACCACCCACGGGAGGGACAGCCCCCCCAACCAACCCAAGGCGGCCGCCCACAGCCCCACCCGCACCCCAACACCCGCCCAGGCACCTCCACCCACCCCCAGCCACCAGACCACCCACGGATCGGCCCGCCAGGCCGGAACCAGGAAACACACCCCAGGCCCACCCGACCCCGCGGCACACGGCCCCCCCGGCACCCAGGACCCCCCACCCACGGAGCAAGACCCCCGGGACAGAGCCCCAGCCCCGGCCCCCAAGGGAGTCAGGTCAGAAAATTAATTAGCGGTGCCCAAAGAGATCGGAATTCTGTCAGTTGTTGGTTTGATTCAGCAGACATTCTTTCCATAACTACATAATCTAATAAAATGTTTTTGTAAAGGTTTATACATAAATTATTTTTTGATTTCCAATTTATGAGAATAGTTTTCTTGGCGATGCCTAACGCATTTATAAGGAGGTATGTTTTGTTTATATCAAGATCAGTTGCGGAGAGATCACCCAACAGACAGAGTGCGGGGGAGATGGGAATAGGAATCTCTAACGCTAATGATAGGTTCTTGCACACTCTAAGCCAAAAGTTACTCACGGGAGCACAGGACCACATTGAATGCAAGTAATTATCTATCTTATTATCTGAGCAGTGTACACAGATGTTAGAGTCAGCTAAACCCATTTTATACATTCTTAGACCGGTGTAATGTATTCTGTAAAGTATTTTGAGCTGAATCAGTCGTACATTTGGATTCTTAATCAAACGAGTAGTATTGAGGCATATTTGTTTCCAGAATTCTGGGTCACAGCTTGTTGATACGTCTGAGTGCCATTTAGAAGTTGGAATACTTATTGTGTTATCTATTTTTGATAAGAGAGCATATCATTTGGATAAAGCTTTGGGGGCAGATGTTTTGAAGAATTTAACGGTCGTAGGATTACTTTCCCATGTTGTTTTGTTGAATCTTGCGCTGATTACAGATTTGATTTGTATATATTCTAGAAATTTATTAGGATTGATTGCATATTGTGTTATTAAACTTTTAAAAGAGATAAAACTGTTTGCATTGATGATATCCCCAAGGCATCCGACTCCCTTATCATACCATGTTGGAAAGTTCAATGGCTTCTTGTTTAAAAGAAAATCAGGATTATTCCAAACAGGCGTAAATTGGCATGGAGTGAGCGGGGACCCAGTTATTTTCAAAAACTCCCACCAAGCTGTTAAGGTAGTGCTTATATTAATACTTTTAAAGCAGTTGTGTTTTCGGAGAATTTGGCTAATAAAGGGCAAGTTAGAAATTGGGATCTCCTGGCTAAGTGATTGTTCAATCTCTAACCATAAACTATCTAATAAAGTTGGATTGATCCATTTTAATATATATTGTAGTTTATTTGCAAGGAAATAATAGGAAAAGTTTGGGAGTTCTAGACCCCCATGTTCTTTGGGTTTTTGTAAAGTTTTAAGGCTGATTCGTGCTGGTTTACTCTTCCAAAGAAACTGATTGATGTGTGAGTCTAGTGACTTAAACCAGATTTGAGAAGGTTTGGTTGGAATCATTGAAAATAGATAATTAACCCTGGGCAAGACCATCATTTTCACGGTAGAAACCCTTCCCATAAGTGAGATTGGCAGTGTTTTCCAACGCGCCAGATCATCCTCAATCGATTTTAAGATTGGGGAGTAATTCAAGCGATTCAGATCTGACAATGTGGAGGAAATATTGATTCCCAGGTATTTAATGTTCCCTTTATGCAGTGGAATCGATGAGGTGCTCTGAAAGTCAAAATTAATTGGTAACACAGTAGATTTGGACCAGTTGATGGAGTAATCTGAAATAGAACTGAATTTATTGATAAGTGAGATTGTATCTTGAAGAGAAGAATGTGGATTTTGTAAGAAAAGTAATACATCATCAGCATAAAGGCTTATTTTATGATGAACGGTTGCGGTATGGATGCCTTTAATATTTGCATGCTGTCGAATAGCGGTTGCAAGAGGTTCAATAAATATAGCAAACAGTGACGGAGAAAGTGGACACCCTTGCCTTGTGCCCCTCATAAGATTAAACCTTGGAGATATTTGGCTGTTCGTTCTAACCGAAGCTGTAGGAAAACTATATAGGACCTTAATCCATTCTATAAATGAGTCTCCAAATCCAAATTTCTGTAGAGTAGCTAGAAGAAAATTCCAGTTCACTCTATCAAATGCTTTTTCAGCATCTAATGAAACAACAGCTGTTTTTAGATTATGAATAACAGAATAGTCTATCACATTGAGTAGACGGCGAACATTGTTGGACGATTGTCTCTCTTTGATGAAACCTGTTTGATCAGGATGTACTATATATGGAGTGACTTTTTCTAATCTTTGAGCTAATACTTTGCAGATAATTTTAAGATCAGCATTAATCAGGGAGATTGGCCGGTAACTGGATGGAAGTGTTGGGTCTTTATCAGGTTTTAGCAAGAGACTGATCGTGGCAGAGTTCATATTTGGAGGAAGGAATGAGTTTTCTTTAATCTCTAAAGCCATTTTCGTAAATATCGGAGCTAGCAGTGACCAGAATGTTTTGTAGAACTCCACAGGGAACCCATCAGGCCCTGGTGCTTTATTGTTTGGCATCTGTTGAAGAGCATCGTGTAGTTCGCCTACAGAAATAGCAAGATCTAAATTTGATACCTGCCTTGTATTCAATTTAGGTAAGTCTATACCATTGAGAAATGTCTCAATGTCTGAAAGAGATGGGTCAATCTGGGGTGTATACAAGTTTCTGTAAAAGTCTCTAAAGATGGAGTTAATTTCCTCAGGAACGTGTGTAATGTTCCCAGCTGAATCCTTGATGGATGGTATAGAGTTTTTTTCTTTGTTTAATTTTAGTTGGTTAGCCAAATATTTGCTTGGTTTATTGTCATGTTCAAATTTTTCTAAGCGTAACCTCTGGAGCAGGAATTGTCTTTTCTTATCAATTATTTCTCTTAAATCTAATTTGAGTTTTCTCAGTTTGTTCAGAGTGTGATCATGTTGTGAATTCGCATAAGCTAATTCTAATATTTTTATTTCATTTTCAAGTTCCTGCTCTAGTAAACGTTCCTTTTTTTTCTTGTATGATGAATAAGAAATAATTTTTCCTCGCATAACTACTTTTCCCGTCTCCCAGAGAACGCACGCCGTGATTTCTGGTTGATCATTAAAATCTAAAAAATCTGTCCATTCTTTCTCAAAATAGTTTAGGAAGTCTGGGTCCTTTAGTAATGATGTATTAAGTCTCCATTGTTTGATAGGTGCAGTGATAGTTTTGTTGGTGAGGGAAAGTGAGACAGGTGCATGGTCACTGATGATGATAGGATGGATGTGAATGTTTGAGATGTCAGATAAAATTGAGCTACTAGTTAAAAAGTAATCAATGCGAGAGAATGAGTGGTGAACTGGAGAAAAATAAGTGTATTCCCTAAGAGTGCGGTGATAAGAACGCCAGGCATCGCAAAGACCATAATCCTTCATATATTGCTTAAGTATTACCACTGACTGAGACTCACGGTGACTCCCAGTCACTCTGGACCGATCTATATTTGGATTAAATACTAAGTTGAGGTCCCCTCCTAGAATCAAGCAGTGGTTTGAGTGAGGAGAAAGTGAAGAGAAGAAAGTGTGAAAAAAGGAGGGGTCATCAACATTTGGACCATAAATGTTGGCGATACATAAGTTTCTCCCGTCAACAGAAATATTAAGAATGATGTATCTTCCCTCTATGTCAGTAATGGAGTTATGGACTGTAAAGTTGACCTTTCTACTTATGAGAATGGCTACGCCTCTCTGTTTGGAGTTGTAACTAGCAAGGTATGTGTGTGGGTATTGCGATGAATGCAGTTTTGAGGTATCGGACTTGGAGAGGTGAGTCTCTTGTAGTAAAGCAATGTCTGCTTGCATGCTCTTCAGATGATTAAGAATTTTTATATTTTTTTCCTTTGACCCGACACCACGCACATTCCAAGTGACAAACTGTATAGTGGACATACTAAACTAGACTGTAACTAAGTGTGTGGATGTATGTGTGTACTTTATGTGTAAATAATGCATGTCTGTATCTAAATGTAAACCTATCATGCATATATGTAGGTGTGCAGAGTGTGTATAGTTGTGCATGTATTAGCTGTGAGTGTAAATGCTGATGACAACAAGGGGACACACAACAGGTGGAGAAATAGAAAGAGAAAAACAAAACAAAAAGCATAACATAAAAAGAAAAGAAGAAAGTGGTGGATTAAACAGGTAGTGAAATAAGTGACATAAAAAGGAAAACAAGAAAGTAAAATAGGAAACATGTTGGTTTACCGAAAGAAAGAAAGAGAGAGAGAGCGTATGGTGTTTACGTGAGCGCTATGTGACGCACAGGTGTATTGTGAGCAAGAGGGGGGGGAAAAAAGAGAGGGATTGAAGCATAATGGAATAACAAAACAAAAAAAAATACAACATTTACCGTGTTTCAGACGCTAATAATACAGCCACGGCGTGGCTTCTGGATCACGGTAAAGTTGGCCGTTGATGAAAAGTTTATCCACCGCGATGACTGCACGGCATCCTTCGGTGATAAACTTCTTGCGAAGCGGGAACAGATGGCGGCGCCTGTCGAGAATTTCCTTTGGAAACTGGTCGTTGATGCTGAAGTTGGATCCTTTCAGCTCTCGGCCCTGGTTCCTCACCCGCTCCTTCTGCTTGAAGTGTTCGAATTTGGCCACGATGGGTCTCGGCCTCCTGTTCTCCGGCAACACAACATTACTGGTCCAACATCACAGTGGCTATCACAGATTTAACAACACAACATACGGGCATGGGACAGGAAGGACACAACTGTTAGCAACACTAGCATAGCGACTGTCTGTGAGCTACAGTGCAAACATTTTAACAGCAATATCATGCTAGGTTAGCCTGGTCACTTCATAAAAAATACCAAATGTACAGATCTCATGCTGGTATACGTAGATGGTTGGCAGAGGATTTATTTGAAGATGTGTAGCAAAGCCAGCTTTTTATACAAAGCAGTCTGTGAGGTGGCTCATCTAGCTCAGGTGGGTAAGAGACATTATCAAATCCTTAAGAGAAGGTGTTTTTTTCTTCACGTAAAAAACAACAAAGTTTCAAAACAAATCATTTGACAAATGGGCGACATTCTCACCTTTGGCGGTCATGTTAAAAGATCATGAAGAAGTTGCAATATGCATCATTCAAAGTCAAAACATCTCAACATGTTTGCAATAAATGTTGTCAAACTCATACCAGCCCGGAGTTCCTTAAGGCTCTGGATGCTGTGAGGCTGTCTTGGTTGTCAAGACTCTGCAGCATTGGAGGACATCAGGGGCAGACCAGGGTGGTGGTTCTTCTCTTTCAGAAGGGGAACCGGAGGGTGTGTTCCAACTATGGTCGGATCACATTCCTCCGCCTTCCCAGTAAGGTCTATTCAGGTGTACTGGAGAAGAGGCTCAGCCGGATAGTCGAATCTCGGATTCAGGAAGAGCAGTGTGGTTTTGGTCCTGGTCGTGGAGCTGTGGACCAGCTCGGCAGGGTTCTTGAGGGTGCATGGGAGGTTGCCCAACCAGTCTACATGTGCTTTGTGGACTTGGAGAAGGCCTTTGACTGTGTCCCCCGGGAAGTCCTCAGGGGAGTGCTCAGAGTATGGGGTATCGGAACGTCTGATTGTGAGAGCTTGGTCCGCATTGTGGGCAGTAAGTTGACAATTTTTCCAGCGAGGTTTGGACTCAGCCAGGGCTGCCCTTTGTCACCGATTCTGTTTACAACTTTTATGGACATCATTTCTAGGCGCAGTCAGGGCATTGAGGGGATCCAGTTTGGTGGCTGCAGGATTAGGTCTCTTCTTTTTGCAGATGATGTGGTCCTGATGACTTCATCTGGCCAGAATCTTCAGCTCTCACTTGATCGGTTCACAGCCAAGTGTGAAGCGACTGGGCTGAGAATCAGCACCATCAAGTCCAAGTCCATGGTTCTCACCTGGAAAAGGGTGGAGTGCCATCTCCGGGTTGAGGAGGAGATCTTGCCCCAAGTGGAGGAGTTTAAGTACCTCAGAGTTTTGTTCACGAGTGAGGGAAGAGTGGATCGACAGGCGGATTGGTGCGGCATCTGCTGGGATGCGGACCCTTTATCGGTCTGTCGTGGTGAAGAAGGAGCAGAGCCGGAAGGCGAAGCTCTCAATTTACCGGTCAATCTATGTTCCCATCCTCACCTATGGTCATGACCTTTGGGTTGTGATCGAAAGGACAAGATCACGACTGCAAGCTGCCCAAATAAGTTTCTTCCGCCGGGTGGCGGGTCTCTCCCTTAGAGATAGGGTGAGAAGATCTGTCATCCGGGAGAAGCTCAAAGTAAAAGGTGCTGCTCCTGCATATTGAGAGGAACCAGATGAGGTGGTTTGGGCATCTGGTCAGGATGCCACACTAGGGAGGTGTTTAGGGCACGTCCGATCAGTAGGAGGCCACGGGGAAGACCCAGGACACGTTGGGAAGACCAAGTTTCCCAGCTGGTCTGGCAACACCTCGGGATCCCCCGGGAGTTGCTGGACCAAGTGGCTGGGGAGAGGGAAGTCTGGGCTTCCCTGCTTAGGCTGCTTCCCCCACGACCCGACCTCGGATAAGCGAAAGAAGATGGATGGATCATACCAGCCATGCAAATAAATGTATATTCACCCAGCCATGTTAATGTAGGGCTGGGCGATATATCGATATGCGCGATATATCACGGGTTTGTCTGTGCGATATAGAAATATATTCGAGTATGCGTTCTCACGCAGTTGCTTTTACTTTTATTTCCTGTCTCTCCTTCTCACAGACAGCAAGCGCAGCTTCTACACACGTCACATACTGTCACGACATACGTCACATACGTATATACGCCCTCGCCGAGCAGAGAGGTAGTAGCATGGCTAACGTTAGCTGTGATGCTAGCGGTAATACAAGAGAAAGAAGGTGCAAATCTGGAAACAAATGAAGGAATAATGAATTCCCCCAAAAAAGAGCAGGGGGTCCATCGTCTGGCGGTGGTTTGGCTTCAAGTGGGAATATGTCGAACAGACAACCGTAATTTGTCAAGTGTGGGGCGAAAGCGTTGCTATAAAAAGTAGCATTACTGCTAATATGTAGCATCATTTGAAAAGTCACCTGTTAAAGTTATAGTTAAAGTACCAATGATTGTCACACACACACTAGCTAGAGAATGAAGAGTGCTTACTCTGCATGTCAGTTTCAACATCTCTGTTCAGTGCCACACGTCCACACTATCAAAATGCCGAGGCAAACATTTTCAGATCAACACCATATGAAAAAAATAGTGATTTGTTTTAGTTGTGATTTACTTCTCTGCATGAAAGTTTTAAAGTAGCATATATTAATGCAGTGTTTTTCAACCACTGTGCCGCGGCACACTAGTGTGCCGTGAGATACAGTCTGGTGTGCCGTGGTAGATTATCTAATTTCACCTATTTGGGTTAAAAATATTTTTTGCAAACCAGTAATTATAGTCTGCAAACAATGTGCCGTTGTTGAGTGTCGGTGCTGTCTAGAGCTTGGTAGAGTAACCGTGTAATACTCTTCCATATCAGTAAGCGGCATCAGGTAGCTAATTGCTTTGTAGATGTCGGAAACAGCGGGAGGCAGCGTGCAGGTAAAAAGGTGTCTAATGCTTAAACCAAAAATAAACAAAAGTTCAGTGCCCCTAAGAAAAGGCATTGAAGCTTAGGGAAGGCTATGCAGAACAAAACTAAAACTGAACTGGCTGCAAAATAAACAAAAACAGAATGCTGGACGACAGCAAAGACTTACTGTGGAGCAAAGACGGCGTCCACAAAGTACATCCGAACATGACATGACAATCAACAATGTCCCCACAAGGAAGGATAAAAACAACTAAAATCTTCTTGATTGCTAAAACAAAGTAGATGCGAGACATGTCGCTCAAAGGAAAACATGAAAATACCAAAAAAAGAGAAAAGCCACCAAAATAGGAGCGCAAGACAAAAACTAAAACACGACACACAGGAAAACAGCAATACACTCCAAATAAGTCACGGCGTGATGTGACAGTACACCTACTTTGAGACAAGAGCTATGTTGGTGCATGCTTGGTTATGGTTTAAAGTCATATCTAACAAATGCGACAACAACTTTTTACTGTCAGCTGAGTTTTGTTTCATTAATGGCGTCTGCTGGTAGTGTGCCTCCGCATTTTTTCAACACAAAAAATGTGCCTTGGCCCAAAAAAGGTTGAAAAACACTGTATTAATGCAGTGTGAAGAAGAATGTTTTAATGCAGACACATAGAATCATCATACTGCTGTGATTATATGCATCAAGTGTTCATTCAAGGCTAAGGCAAAATATCGAGATATATATCGTGTATCGCGATATGGCCTAAAAATATTGCGATATTAAAAAAAGGCCATATCGCCCAGCCCTATGTTAATGTATTCAAATGCCCTTCAAGTGTTTATGAAGTGTGTGTGTGAAGTGAAAACTAACAGTCGTTGACTCCCACTCATCCTCCTCCATGTCCCTCAGGGACAAAACAAAGTAGTGTTGTGCATATTTGTTTAACCCCTAAGATGTCCTCACTGTCTGTGTTCACTCAACTCCTTTAGGCATCTGAATGGGATCATTTAGCACACATGCGCTCAGGCCGCACTCTTTGTGCATGCGTGCTGATTTGCTGCACATAGCCTGGCTGGCTTTGTGTCTGGCTAATCGGCCACACTGCCTACAAAAGGCAGGGAAAAAAGGGGTTGACTAGTTTTTGACAGACTCTTTAATGGCACTCAGATCATAGCGATTGGCTATTTATGGCGCTGTGTTGTCACTGAGACGAGCGTTTCAACCGCCGGTGGTCTAATTTTGGACTTGCAAGGCTGCACAACATTACTGTATTTCAAATGAACGGATTCAAGCATGTCAGACCTTCCACTGCGCAACTTTCCAGACAGATAGCAGGAAAGTGAGGGAGGGGGTTAAGAGAAATGGAGGGAAGGGTTGATGAAAACAACAGATCTCTGGCCCCTAATCCTTTTGTGTCGACTGTGTTAATCTGTCCCAGCAAACCCCACCCCACCGGGACAGCTCAACCACCCCCCCATGTAACAGGCGTTCCCACCACATAAACAAGCAAACAACCCCAAAGCCCAGAGCTGCTGACAACAATGCAACTCAGATTCAACTCAATCCTACAGTGAGAACAATCTTTGTTATGATGCAAACAGGTAGCGTCAGTGGGTACTGCACTGCTGTATATTTTGTTTTGGCGGCGGTGAATGTAACGAATGCACTTGAGAGCAACACGGTGCATTCACAGCTCAGTATTTTTGTGTCTCGGTCTTGTTTACGAGCTGTAAAGGGGGGGGGGGGGGGGCACAAGAGGGGGAACCGGGTGGTTGCCAAGGGAAGAGGAGGTTGAGTCTAATGAGGTCACGCCCGATTGGCTCCTCCCACTCCGCTCCCCATCTCTCCACTCAGCCATCACCGAGATCCCCCCCCCCCCCACCCCATCTGACAGAGCTGTCCGTGGTGCTGAAGGCAGGAACACAAGCTGCAGTTCCAGCGCACGAGAGAAACCTAAAACCGGCAAATAGGGACGCACGAGTGCTGGGCTGATGGCACTCAGCGAGGGGGAAACGGTGTCAGGAAGCGGCAAGAGGGGAGGAGAGGAGGAGAGGATGACGCTGTAGTGGAAGGTGGGCGTGTTCTTGTTTTGATCTAGCGCTGGGAAGCCCGGTGTCACCTGCTTCAGCGCAGACCGGCTGGGAATGTCTTACCTGGAAAACCGCACGACTCTAGCCGGCTGTCTCTCTGGATGAGGACCTGCGATGTGGCACACTGTGGGGGATTCTGTGCATTCGGACATCCAGAAAAAGGCGGGAGTTGATTCTTAAAGATCATTTGAAAGACTGTCCGTGCAAGTGGTGTCTGAGTTGTGACATGTTTGCTTGCGGTCTGCGGCTCCACCGCATCATCCTTCTCTCTCTAACATGTGCTGAGAAATCTGCCACCTGGATAGGAGTTTGACGCCGTTTTCTGCCCGGGAGGGAGGGAGCGTTGGGCCGGGCACCCGATGGCCCGGATTCCCTCGACAACGACTCGGCAACACCTGGTCCCGGGTACTCCTTCGAGCAATGCAATTGGACCGTACAATGGATGGACGTCTCTGTGGATTTAACAGTGCACTGGATCTCCAGCAAAGGTCAGAGTTCTGGACCCGTCAGAGGAAGATAGAAGCTATATTGGTCCCTTGTAAGTATAGCACAGTATCTCCGCATGATGCACCTAAGTTGGCATTTTCCTCCCAAAATGCAGCCAGGTGTGGAGCTTCGGTGCACACCACTACACCGTGTGTGTGTGTGCGTGTGTGTGTGAACTCGATCATCCACGCGTCTCGTCAGCAGGCTGTTGGCCTTGCAATCGTTTTGACATTGTGTCTGCAGAATGTCCACGCCACCCCGTCTACCGTCACGTGGTTGCCTGGAAACGGAAACGGCGTGCCACTTTCCTTGACTTTTCAAGCAAAGTGCACATCTGTGTTCCAAACAGTTGCAGCCGACATCAACTGGACAGAGGAACACACCGCCAAAAAAAAGAAGTAAATAAACGTAAAAAAGAAAAGGGTTTAGTGAAGGAGACGGAGCAGGATGGGAGGGGGTGTTGCACTGAGGTAAATGGGTTGTGGAACTGACAGGTTTTATGGAGATGAGCAAATAAGAATAGCATTTTACATTGATGAGTTATGGGAGGACAATCCAATGTGAAAGGCCTGGCCGATGAAAAACAGTGTGATAAACAAGCGGATTCCGGTGCAGAGTGCTGCCGCAGGCTTACAGGGATTAGGCAGACAGGCTTAATTCAGCTCCGACACTGTTTGAACTGTGCATCCTTCACACATCCAACGGGTGCACCTCTCCTCCTAAACTACTTTCTCATCTCTCCAGGTGTCTGTGCATCAGCGATAAGACTTAAGAAAAGAAAGAGAGAGAGAGAGAGAGAGAGAGAGAGAGAGGACACCTTTAGGGCTGCGGTGACCTGGTTTGCACCGTGAGAGGCAGACGGCCTCCTGTGTCAAATGTGTGCCAAAAAAGTAGTGAGACAGATAAACCCAGTGACCTCAGACCCACGCGGGATTTATTCATAGACAAGGTAGACCAATGTTGACCACGGTCAGCGTCCTAATTGGCCATGCCACCTCCATCTGGCTGCACGCCAACACCCCCCCTCACCCGCACCCCCAAACACAAATATACATACAGAAATCCCCCCCCCCCCCTGCGTGGTCCTCTCCCACGTAAACAAGCGTGAGACTGATCTGAAAAACAGTGACCTACATAATAAAAGCATGAGCTGTCTTCGTTCTCCTCCTCCGCCGGCCTCTTCCCAATTCACGCATTTTGTGGAGGACGCACATTCTATGAACTCTCCATGTCCTCATTAGCCGCCGCACGACTCATCTCGGATGCTAAGTCGCTGGGAGCGAGTGAGAAAAACAAAAACCGAGGGTGACGGCATCAGCGCTCGCTTTCACGCACACACAAGCATATTGTCGAGGTGCTGTCAGGAATAGTCTTTTACAGCAACTCCAGTGCAGACTATTTTTAGACATCAGACACAAGTCTGACGATTATGCACGCATGCAAAACCACGCACTGCAGTCGAGTAAATTGTAATCTGCTCCCAGAAGTACATTTCTCATCCCATTTTCTTATAAAAGAAAGCTCTTTTTTTTTTTTAAGTTGCTATCACACCCTGGCTATCAAACGCTGGTGCTTTTAGTCAGAGCATGTGCAAGAACAACTGAGAAAAACAACAGCCTGAACCAATTCACAGCCAAAAACCTCGCCAATATGTTCCAGACGGTGCCGTGACGGTTTGCGTATTGCTGTAGCGTTTCGTGTGCATGTCACATGATCACTTAGGATGTTGCAATCTTCCAAGGGAATGGACACACGAATGATGCAAAGTGCAAGAAAGAGTAAGAAAGCTAAACGGCATCACAAACTGCTTGAGTGACAAGATAATAGCTCACTTTTTTTCCACATTTTGTTATGTGACCGCCTTATTCCACAATGTAATAAATGTGTTTTTGTCCTCAAAGACAACACCCCATAATGACAATGTGAAAAGCATTATTTTTAAACTTTTGCAAATGTATTAAAAAATAAACCAAAACAATCACATGTACATAAGTATTGACATCCTTTGCTCAATACTTTAATGACGCACCTTTGTCAGCAATTACAGTCTCAAGTCTTTTTGAATACGACGTCACAAACTTGGCACACCAGTTTGGCCCATTCCTCTTTGCAGCACCTCCCAAGCTCCATCAGGTTGGATGTGAAGTGTTGGTTGTCATCCAGGATGTCTCTGTACATTGCTGCATTCATCTGTCCCTCTATCCTGACTAGTCTCCCAGTTGGTTTTCATCCAGTATGTCTCTGTACATTTCTGCATTCATCTTAGTCCAGTCAGGGAGGTGACCAAGAACCTGATGGTCACTCTGTCAGATCTACAACATTCATCTGTGGAGAGAGGAGAACCTTCCAGAAGGACAACCATCTCTGCAGCAATCCACCAATCAGGCCTGTATGGTAGAGTGGCCAGATGGAAGCTATTTATTAGTAAAAAGTTTGCCAGCATGCACCTGAAAGACTCTCAAGACCATGAGAAACTAAATTCTCTGGTCTGATGAGACAAAGAATGAAGTCTTTGGCGCGAATGCCAGGCGTCATGTTTGGAAGAAACCAGGCACCGCTCATCACCAGGACAATACCATCCCTACAGTAAAGCATGGTGGTGGCAGCATCATGATGTGGGGATGTTTTTTTTACCTAGGAACTGGAAGACTAGTCAGGGTAGAGCAGGGATGGGCAAACTACAGCCCGGGAGCCACATCCCGGGTTGGTCTTTTTAATCCGGTCCGCCAAATATAAGAACAAAATTAGGCAAAGAGCTGTTTTGAGAATTGCCACAACAAAACAGATACTAGACTTTGGCGCACTGGCAAAAGAGGGTGCTCAACAACACTGCTCCCACTGGAAGAGAATGTAAGTGTTAACCCTGTAATACCATTGTTGTATTTCTTTGAGGTTCTGATATGGTATTGTTGAAAACAGATGTATAGCCCATGTTTGGGAAGTCTACTCTTAGTTCCAACAGATATGACGTGCTTTGAAGTGCATCATGTCTGTCAAATTTCAAAAGCCAATGTGGCCCCTGAGCCAAAAGGTTTGCCCACCCCTGGGATAAAGGGAAAGATGAATGCAGCAATGTACAGAGACATCCTGGATAAAAAAACAATGCTTCCCATCCAACCTGATGGAGCTTGAGAGGTGCTACAAAGAGGAATGATTGAAACTGTCCAAAGATAGGTGTGCCAAGTTTGTGGCATCGTGTTCAAAAAGACTTGAGGCTGTAATTGCTGCCAAAGTATTGAACAAATGCTGTAAATACTTTTTTTTTTTTTTAAGTCTTTTATTTTTTTTAAATTTCCTTTTTTTCCCCCAAAGTAACTGTTAGAATTGAGGAGTAAAATAAATGTATTCCATTGTGGAGTAAGGCTGTAACGTAACAAAATGTGGAAACAGTGAAGCGCTGTGAATACTTTCTGGATGCACTTTATGTATTAGTTTGCTACTCTGCCTATTAAGCCTCTATTACATGCTAATAACCACATCCTTGTGTTCCAGTGGGAGCACTTGAAGAATGATGAGCTCCAAGGAAGAGGAAACTCTCCGCTTTTTCCAGTATGTGGAGGAGAATGGGCTGAGAGCCTACAACGGCCTCGTGGCTCAGAACCTGGACCACGCCAGGAATGAGAAAAATAGGATATTCCTGCAGGAGAAAAACGACAAGAAGAGAAAACAAGAGGAAGCCATAAGAAGGTAGGAAGATGATTGGAGCGGAAAACAAAGGGGGTCAATGTTATGTCTGGGTTCTAGGGTGATGTTGTGCCTTTGTCCTGCACATGAGGAGGATTATGATACATGTCAATGAGTGCAGGAGGAAGAGGTTGTAAGAACTGGGCCAAGTGGCCACAGGGTCCCTGTGGCCAAGGCACGGTGCCACATTCTGAAGATTGCAAGTGCAAACTGGTAGCAGCCATGATCTATGGAGGATAATTAGTTTTTCACTTTTAGACTTTTTTGGGACTTGGATTGAGGTCATCACTGCTCCATTTATGGGATCCAGAGGAATGAAAGAATAACAGCAGGCTGGGAAGATGTTGAGGCAACCTTCTTTGGTGCATGCCTTGCTTTGTGTATTGTCCCCAAAACAACACAAAAAAGCGGCGCACTCTAACAAAGTGACGTGGATACGGCATGCTGGAGTGACCGTCACGTGGATACAGTGTGCTGGAGTGACCGCCACGTGGATACAGCGTGCTGGAGTGACCGCCACGTGGATACAGCGTGCTGGGGTTTAGGGTAGAAGAGCTAAGGATGAGGCGGAAAGCTTTGGAAGTGTTGGTGTGGTGACACTGGCATTGTGATTTGTTTTCTATCCCTTGATATACACTTTATAATTGCCATAATAATGAGCAGAAAGTTCTGGCCAGCTTAAATATGTTGGTGGACTCATCTTGGCATACAGTATGTTTCCAAATAATTGGTCTTCTTGGAGTGCCTTGACAGCTGATTGAAGCGCCCACCCTCACTCTAGTCACCATTAAGGTTGGGAGCATTCATTTTGCCGGTCTAAATGCATTATAGGTTGGGCAATTTTGCATTCGGGATACTACCATATTGACCCCAATATAAGATGATCCTGAATATAAGACAACCATTCTTTTTGAAGACCTGCTTTTTGAAAAAAATTAAAATACAAATTGACTCTTTTTGAAAATAAATGTTCAATGAATTAAAGGGGTTAGTACAGTACTCACAATATGCATGTAAATAACTTATAAGAAGACGGCAGCTTGCATGTGTAAATCAATAGACCCCAAATATAAGACAACCTATCTTTTTTTCCAGACTGTTTTCTTGGGGGAAAGCTCAACTCATATTGAGGTTTATATAATATTTACAAAATGCATGTACAAACCCCGTTTCCATATGAGTTGGGAAATTGTGTTAGATGTAAATATAAACAGAATACAGTGATTTGCAAATAATTTTCAACCCATATTCAGTTGAATATGCTACAAAGACAACATATTTGATGTTCAAACTGATAAAAAAAAATTTTTTTGCAAATAATCATTGACTTTGGAATTTGATGCCAGCAACACGTGACAAAGAAGTTGGGAAAGATGGCAATAAATACTGATAAAGTTGAGGAATGCTCATCAAAGACTTATTTGGGACATTCCACAGGTGAACAGGCAAATTGGGAACAGGTGGGTGCCATGATTGGGTATAAAAGTAGATTCCATGAAATGCTCAGTCATTCACAAACAAGGATGGGGCGAGGGTCACCACTTTGTCAACAAATGCGTGAGCAAATTGTTGAACAGTTTAAGAAAAACCTTTCTCAACCAGCTATTGCAAGGAATTTAGGGATTTCACCATCTACGGTCTGTAATATCATCAAAGGGTTCAGAGAATCTGGAGAAATCACTGCACGTGAGCAGCTAAGCCCGTGACCTTCGATCCCTCAGGCTGTACTGCATCAACAAGCGACATCAGTGTGTAAAGGATATCACCACATGGGCTCAGGAACACTTCAGAAACCCACTGTCAGTAACTACAGTTGGTCGCTACATCTGTAAGTGCAAGTTAAAACTCTCCTATGCAAGGCGAAAACCGTTTATCAACAACACCCAGAAACGCTGTCGGCTTCGCTGGGCCTGAGCTCATCTAAGATGGACTGATACAAAGTGGAAAAGTGTTCTGTGGTCTGACGAGTCCACATTTCAAATTGTTTTTGGAAACTGTGGATGTCGTGTCCTCCGGACCAAAGAGGAAAAGAACCATCCGGATTGTTATAGGCGCAAAGTTGAAAAGCCAGTATCTGTGATGGTATGGGGGTGTATTAGTGCCAAAGACATGGGTAACTTACACATCTGTGAAGGCGCCATTAATGCTGAAAGGTACATACAGGTTTTGGAGCAACACATGTTCCCATCCAAGCAACGTTACCATGGACGCCCCTGCTTATTTCAGCAAGACAATGCCAAGCCACGTGTTACATAAACGTGGCTTCATAGTAAAAGAGTGCGGGTACTAGACTGGCCTGCCTGTAGTCCAGACCTGTCTCCCATTGAAAATGTGTGGTGCATTATGAAGCCTAAAATACCACAACGGAGACCCCCAGACTGTTGAACAACTTAAGCTGTACATCAAGCAAGAATGGGAAAGAATTCCACCTGAGAATATTAAAAAATGTGTCTCCTCAGTTCCCAAACGTTTACTGAGTGTTGTTAAAAGGAAAGGCCATGTAACACAGTGGTGAACTTGCCCTTTCCCAACTACTTTGGCACGTGTTGCAGCCATGAAATTCTAACTTAATTATTATTTGCAAAAAAATAATAAAGTTTATGAGTTTGAACATTAAATATCTTGTCTTTGTAGTGCATTCAATTGAATTTGGGTTGAAAAAGATTTGCAAAATCATTGTATTCTGTTTATATTTACATCGAACACAATTTCCCAACTCATATAGAAACGGGGTTTGTAAATAACCTATAAGAAGACGGCAGCTTGCATGTGTAAATCACTAGACTCCAAATATAAGACAACCTATCTTTTTTTCCAGATCATTTTCTCGAGGAAAAGCTCAACTCATATTGAGGTTTATATAATATTTACAAAATGCATGTAAATGAACTTCAAGAAGACGGCAACTTGCATGTGTAAATTACTACACCCCAAATATAAGACAATCTATCTTTTATTCAGATTGTTTTCTTGGGGGAAAGCTCAACTCATATGGAGGTTTATACAATATTTACAAAATGCATGTAAATAACCTATACGAAGACAGCAGCTTCCATGTGTGAATCACTAGACCCCAAATATAAGACAACCTATCTTTTCTTCAGACTGTTTTCTTGGTGGAAAGCTCAACTCATATTGAGGTTTATACAATATTTACAAAATGCATGCAAATTAAATTTTTTAAAAAGCCAACTTGCAAGTGTAAATCGCTAGACGCCGAATATAGAACAACATGTCTTTTTTTAGATAGTTTTCTTGGGGAAAACTCATCTTATATTGGGGTTAAGACAGCACCTACAAGATGCATGCAAATAACCTATAGGCAGCAGCTTGCATGTGTAAATCGCTAAATTCATAATATAAGACAACCTGTCTTTTTTAAGATGGTTTTCTTGGGGGGAAACTATTCATATTGGGATTAAGGCAGCTCCTATAGTATGCATGCAAACAACCTAAAAGAAGATGGTAACTTGCATGTGTAAATCACGAGACTCCAAATATAAGACAACCTATCTTTTTTCAGACTGTTTTCTTGGTGGAAAACTCAACTCATATGGAGGTTTATACAATATTTACAAAATGCATGCAAATTAAATTGAAAAAGAAGCCAACTTGCGAGTGTAAATCGCTAGACGCCGAATATAAGACAACCTGTCTTTTTTAAGATGTTTTTCTCGGGGGGAAACAATTCATATTGGGGTTAAGGCGGCTCCTATAGTATGCATGCAAACAATCTAAAAGAAGATGGTAACTTGCATGTGTAAATCACAAGACCCCAAATATAAGACAACCTTTTTTTTTTCAGACTGTTTTCTTGGTGGAAAGCTCAACTCATATGGAGGTTTATACAATATTTACAAAATGCATGCAAATTAAATTTAAAAAGAAGCCAACTTGCGAGTGTAAATCGAGAGACGCCGAATATAAGACAACATGTCTTTTTTTAGATAGTTTTCTTGGAGAAAACTCATCTTATATTGGGGTTAAGACAGCACCTACAAGATGCATGCAAATAACCTATAGGCAGCAGCTTGCATGTGTAAATTGCTAAATTCATAATATAAGACAACCTGTCTTTTTTAAGATGGTTTTCTTGGGGGGAAACTATTCATATTGGGATTAAGGCAGCTCCTATAGTATGCATGCAAACAACCTAAAAGAAGATGGTAACTTGCATGTGTAAATCACGAGACTCCAAATATAAGACAGCTATCTTTTTTCAGACTGTTTTCTTGGTGGAAAACTCAACTCATATGGAGGTTTATACAATATTTACAAAATGCATGCAAATTAAATTGAAAAAGAAGCCAACTTGCGAGTGTAAATCGCTAGACGCCGAATATAAGACAACCTGTCTTTTTTAAGATGTTTTTCTCGGGGGGAAACAATTCATATTGGGGTTAAGGCGGCTCCTATAGTATGCATGCAAACAACCTAAAAGAAGATGGTAACTTGCATGTGTAAATCACGAGACCCCAAATATAAGACAACCTTTTTTTTTTCAGACTGTTTTCTTGGTGGAAAGCTCAACTCATATGGAGGTTTATACGATATTTACAAAATGCATGCAAATTAAATTTAAAAAGAAGCCAACTTGCGAGTGTAAATCGAGAGACGCCGAATATAAGACAACATGTCTTTTTTTAGATAGTTTTCTTGGAGAAAACTCATCTTATATTGGGGTTAAGACAGCACCTACAAGATGCATGCAAATAACCTATAGGCAGCAGCTTGCATGTGTAAATCGCTAAATTCATAATATAAGACAACCTGTCTTTTTTAAGATGGTTTTCTTGGGGGGAAACTATTCATATTGGGATTAAGGCAGCTCCTATAGTATGCATGCAAACAACCTAAAAGAAGATGGTAACTTGCATGTGTAAATCACGAGACTCCAAATATAAGACAGCTATCTTTTTTCAGACTGTTTTCTTGGTGGAAAACTCAACTCATATGGAGGTTTATACAATATTTACAAAATGCATGCAAATTAAATTGAAAAAGAAGCCAACTTGCGAGTGTAAATCGCTAGACGCCGAATATAAGACAACCTGTCTTTTTTAAGATGTTTTTCTCGGGGGGAAACAATTCATATTGGGGTTAAGGCGGCTCCTATAGTATGCATGCAAACAACCTAAAAGAAGATGGTAACTTGCATGTGTAAATCACGAGACCCCAAATATAAGACAACCTTTTTTTTTTCAGACTGTTTTCTTGGTGGAAAGCTCAACTCATATGGAGGTTTATACAATATTTACAAAATGCATGCAAATTAAATTTAAAAAGAAGCCAACTTGCGAGTGTAAATCGAGAGACGCCGAATATAAGACAACATGTCTTTTTTTAGATAGTTTTCTTGGGGAAAACTCATCCTATATTGGGGTTAAGACAGCACCTACAAGATGCATGCAAATAACCTATAAGCAGCAGCTTGCATGTGTAAATCGCTATATTCATAATATAAGACAAGCTGTCTTTTTTAAGATGGTTTTCTTGGGGGGAAACTATTCATATTGGGATTAAGGCAGCTCCTATAGTATGCATGCAAACAACCTAAAAGAAGATGGTAACTTGCATGTGTAAATCACGAGACTCCAAATATAAGACAACCTATCTTTTTTCAGACTGTTTTCTTGGTGGAAAACTCAACTCATATGGAGGTTTATACAATATTTACAAAATGCATGCAAATTAAATTGAAAAAGAAGCCAACTTGCGAGTGTAAATCGCTAGACGCCGAATATAAGACAACCTGTCTTTTTTAAGATGTTTTTCTCGGGGGGAAACAATTCATATTGGGGTTAAGGCGGCTCCTATAGTATGCATGCAAACAACCTAAAAGAAGATGGTAACTTGCATGTGTAAATCACGAGACCCCAAATATAAGACAACCTTTTTTTTTTCAGACTGTTTTCTTGGTGGAAAGCTCAACTCATATGGAGGTTTATACAATATTTACAAAATGCATGCAAATTAAATTTAAAAAGAAGCCAACTTGCGAGTGTAAATCGAGAGACGCCGAATATAAGACAACATGTCTTTTTTTAGATAGTTTTCTTGGGGAAAACTCATCCTATATTGGGGTTAAGACAGCACCTACAAGATGCATGCAAATAACCTATAAGCAGCAGCTTGCATGTGTAAATCGCTATATTCATAATATAAGACAAGCTGTCTTTTTTAAGATGGTTTTCTTGGGGGGAAACTATTCATATTGGGATTAAGGCAGCTCCTATAGTATGCATGCAAACAACCTAAAAGAAGATGGTAACTTGCATGTGTAAATCACGAGACTCCAAATATAAGACAACCTATCTTTTTTCAGACTGTTTTCTTGGTGGAAAACTCAACTCATATGGAGGTTTATACAATATTTACAAAATGCATGCAAATTAAATTGAAAAAGAAGCCAACTTGCGAGTGTAAATCGCTAGACGCCGAATATAAGACAACCTGTCTTTTTTAAGATGTTTTTCTCGGGGGGAAACAATTCATATTGGGGTTAAGGCGGCTCCTATAGTATGCATGCAAACAACCTAAAAGAAGATGGTAACTTGCATGTGTAAATCACGAGACCCCAAATATAAGACAACCTTTTTTTTTTCAGACTGTTTTCTTGGTGGAAAGCTCAACTCATATGGAGGTTTATACAATATTTACAAAATGCATGCAAATTAAATTTAAAAAGAAGCCAACTTGCGAGTGTAAATCGAGAGACGCCGAATATAAGACAACATGTCTTTTTTTAGATAGTTTTCTTGGAGAAAACTCATCTTATATTGGGGTTAAGACAGCACCTACAAGATGCATGCAAATAACCTATAGGCAGCAGCTTGCATGTGTAAATCGCTAAATTCATAATATAAGACAACCTGTCTTTTTTAAGATGGTTTTCTTGGGGGGAAACTATTCATATTGGGATTAAGGCAGCTCCTATAGTATGCATGCAAACAACCTAAAAGAAGATGGTAACTTGCATGTGTAAATCACGAGACTCCAAATATAAGACAGCTATCTTTTTTCAGACTGTTTTCTTGGTGGAAAACTCAACTCATATGGAGGTTTATACAATATTTACAAAATGCATGCAAATTAAATTGAAAAAGAAGCCAACTTGCGAGTGTAAATCGCTAGACGCCGAATATAAGACAACCTGTCTTTTTTAAGATGTTTTTCTCGGGGGGAAACAATTCATATTGGGGTTAAGGCGGCTCCTATAGTATGCATGCAAACAACCTAAAAGAAGATGGTAACTTGCATGTGTAAATCACGAGACCCCAAATATAAGACAACCTTTTTTTTTTCAGACTGTTTTCTTGGTGGAAAGCTCAACTCATATGGAGGTTTATACAATATTTACAAAATGCATGCAAATTAAATTTAAAAAGAAGCCAACTTGCGAGTGTAAATCGAGAGACGCCGAATATAAGACAACATGTCTTTTTTTAGATAGTTTTCTTGGGGAAAACTCATCCTATATTGGGGTTAAGACAGCACCTACAAGATGCATGCAAATAACCTATAAGCAGCAGCTTGCATGTGTAAATCGCTATATTCATAATATAAGACAAGCTGTCTTTTTTAAGATGGTTTTCTTGGGGGGAAACAATTCATATTGGGGTTAAGGCAGCTCCTATAGTATGCATGAAAACAACCAACCAACACAGAACAAAATTCCTTACTTCTTCATTTAACCTTAAAATAACATTTTCAGATGTTAACAATACAACTGTGCATTAAAGTCATATTTTCAACCAGCATGTATGTCACTGTAAAAGTGCCTATTTCAAACTTTATGTGACATACATGCTAAACAGTCATCAGCATGCATTAACTAGTAGGATTTTGGAGTAGCCAGTAGCCTCAATGATGTGCTTCCTCAGCTCTCCGCTGTATGTTCTTAAGTATGTTCCTCACGCCACAGGAAATGCCCAGAACAGACATTTATTTGGTCACTGTTGCAGGACAAGTTGATGCCTGAGGAGAAGGGGCACCCGGCGTCTTGTTGCCCTTGCCCTGTCTTTCAGCTGTTGCCAGTGCTGAAATATTCATACACAGAGGAAGAGTCGAAAAAAATAACTGGATTTTTCATGAGGTCTATAAGTAGGTCAATGAGAAGACCCCCTCATTCTTATTTTTTACAGTAACTCACAGTGGAAGGGGCTTGCTTGCTTGAAAATAACAGCTATTAGGAAGTGTATGTGGGAGAAAAAGCTTCCAATAGTAAACGTGGTTAGGAAGAGGTTGGAAATAATGTTACAGATGAAGTGTGAGCTCAATTGCAGGAGATGTGTTCTGCCTGGTGACAGCTGGAACCGCCGGCGGCCAATCAGATCAACACGTGAGCTTGGAGTGAGGCGGGCCTTCCTGTCCGAGCACATAGGTTTAAAATATTCTAGTCTTTTTGCACAGTCAAGCATACTTAGGCCGTCATATTACCGCCATGACAATGTTTCGAGTGGTTTCAGAAGTGGTCCACCTGTGGTCGGGTTTCCAGCCAATCACTGAGCACACAGCTTATAAACAACATCGTCACGACACTAGCTACAAAAATAAACATGTTTCCTGTTATCACCTGTATCTTCACCGTGTGGCCCAACCATGCAGGGTTATGTTCAAATATATTATTGCTGGGAGCTAAACTAGGGTGTTGCGCACGTGCCAAACAAGTGCACGTGTGCTTTATTATTGCCGCTGTAGCTTGTTTCCATGGGCACCACGTTGCTAGGCAGATTAGAGCTCCCTGCCCCAGCCACCCCACCAAGCACCTTCTGTGCAGCAGCTGGCCAGGGGGCTGTCACACACCACGGGGTCTCAGACAACACACACATTGCATGCCAATGCAGCTTCATCCCCATTTGTTTCCAACCCTGACAGGAAAATGCATAATGTTATCATTCCTCTTGTCGAAAACAATTTCCGCACATCTTGAGTTGCATTTTCTCCCCTGTGATACACACATCCATTAACGCACTCCACTCAGACATCATTAACGCTCCATTCAGGCCAATCATCCATTTATAAGGATTGATTGTGTACACGCTGGGGGGACTTCCATGGTGTCATTATGTGTGAGCAGAATCCCTCATATCCCAAACTCCAATCAATGCTTTTCAGCGGCAATGTCCCAGCTGCGAGCATTGATGTAACACTCTAGTGCAGTGTTTTTCAACCACTGCGCCGCGGCACGAGATACAGTCTGGTGTGCCGTGGGAGATTATCTAATTTCACCTATTTGGGTTAAAAATATTTTTTGCAAACCAGTAATTATAGTCTGCAAACAATGTGCCGTTGTTGAGTGTCTGTGCTGTCTAGAGCTTGGTAGAGTAACCGTGTAATACTCTTCCATATCAGTAGGTGGCATCAGGTAGCTAATTGCTTTGTAGATGTCGGAAACAGCGGGAGGCAGCGTGCAGGTAAAAAGGTGTCTAATGCTTAAACCAAAAATAAACAAAAGGTCAGTGCCCCTAAGAAAATGCGTTGAAGCTTAGGGAAGGCTATGCAGAACAAAACTAAAACTGAACTGGCTGCAAAATAAACAAAAACAGAATGCTGGACGACAGCAAAGACTTACTGTGGAGCAAAGACGGCGTCCACAAAGTACATCCGAACATAACATGACAATCAACAATGTCCCCACAAAGAAGGATAAAAACAACTAAAATCTTCTTGATTGCTAAAACAAAGTAGATGCGGGACATATCGCTCAAAGGAAAACATGAAACTGCTACAGGAAAATACCAAAAAAAGAGAAAAGCCACCAAAATAGGAGCGCAAGACAAAAACTAAAACACGACACACAGAAAAACAGCAATACACTCCAAATAAGTCACGGCGTGATGTGACAGTACACCTACTTTGAGACAAGAGCTATATTGCTGCATGCTTGGTTATGCTTTAAAGTCATATCTAACAATTGCGACAACGACTTTTTACTGTCAGCTGAGTTTTGTTTTTTAATGGTGTCTGCTGGTGGTGTGCCTCTGGATTTTTTCAACACAAAAAATGTGCCTTGGCTCAGAAAAGGTTGAAAAACACTGCTCTAGTGACATGCGTAGATCACAATGATATGAGGGGACATGCCTTGACGATGACGTCAGGCATATCCTATTCCCATTGTCCCCTGGCAAGGAAAGCCTGGAGGCTCAAGGATTTGTATCTGAATGCCGTGTCCGTCTGTGATGTCATGTAATATATGTTTTACACGTGTATAACGCTAATGTCCCTTCCTGTTAGGACCGGGGAGGACATAGCAACAGAAGGCAAGCACTTACGTATGGGCTCCATCGCCATGCCGGACCCCCAGGAACGTATGCCCATGCACCATCCGCACGCTTTGGCTTGCGGGCAGGGCTTCTCCGTGCGCTCCCAGTCCCTTCACTCTGTCGGCGGCGGCAACGGCGGGGGTGGAGAGGAGGAGGTGGGGAGTCCCACTTCGAGGAAGCAGCCCCCTCCTAAGCCCAGGAGGGATCCGGCCACCAAGCTCAGTATGTCGTCTGAGGCAGTGGACCACAGTCCTGGGTCCACCTGTCGTGGGGACAGATGTGACGGTGAGTAGGGACGGCACTCAAGATTCAAGATTCAATTCAAGATTGTTTACTGTCATATGCACAGTTAAACAGACAGTTTGCCGTACAATGAAAATCTTACTTTGCTAGTCCACCCTTCAACAAGTCACACGGTACTTAGCTAAAATAAAAATAAAAATAAAAATGTATATACAAGGCACAGTAAGAAACTTAACATTATTGCACATTCTGATTGACAGTCAACAGTATAAATATGGAGGTGACATTTGGTCACAGCAGCAGTTAAAGTGTCTTTAGTGATCAAAGGTGAAAAGTGTCTACAGTGATGGTTCACAATTCGGGGGTGGTCATGGTAGCTGTCTTTTGTTCAAAAAGATAAAAGTAAAACGGGGGGCTAGCATTCACAAATTAACATTCACAAGCCTGATGGCCTGTGGGTAGAAACTGGTTGTCAGTCTCGTAGTCCTGGATTTCAGGCTCCTGTATCGTCTGCCTGATGGTAGGAGGCCGAAGAGATTGTGCTGGGGGTTTGTACTGTCCTTTATGATGTTGTGTGCTCTCCTGTTGGCCCTGGTAGAGTACATGTCCTGTAGTGAGGGGAAGGCTGATCCTGATGTGTACTGAGCAGTTTTAATCACTCGCTGGAGTGCCTTCCTGTCCTTAGCAGTGCAGTTTCCGTACCAGACCGTGATTGAGCTGGTAAGGACACTCTCAACCGTACTTCTATAGAACTTGCTGAGAATTTTGGATGGCATGCCAAATTTTCTCAGCCTTCTTAGGAAGTACAGTCGCTGCTGGGCTTTCTTTATTGTATATTGGGTGTTGTGATCCCAGGTGAGGTCCTCGCTGATGTGGGTCCCGAGGAATATAAAGGTTTTCACACTGTCCACCTTTGTCCCCCCTATGTACAGAGGTGTGTAGTGGGTACTCCTTCTCCGTGAGTCAATAATCATCTCCTTGGTCTTGTCTGTGTTCATGGAGAGATTATTATCCTGACACCAGGCCACCAGTTCCGCTACGTCCCCTTCTCCCTCCACACCAAAGAAGTGATGCCTAAGTCATGCCCTGTGGAATCCCTATAAAGTAGGGATTTATACATGCAAACCAACAGGTGGGACCAAAGGACTCCCCCCAGCAAGCGTGTCAGAGCTTTTCTTCTTATCATTCACATGCAGATGCAGCCAGCTCAAAAACGTGACTAATTATAAGATAATGGTGATCAGTTATAGTGCATAAATGGTTCCTAATGCATACATATGTTGTCTTGAAAAAGAAGGGTCCTCTTATATTTGGTATACAAATCCCCTCAAAACATTTACAGCATTTGACGCTAATCCAAATAAAAAGGGACCCCTTTTCACTTTTTGCAAACTCTGAGCTAAAAGGCTACGTGTAACTAAAATACGCAAATCAACCATAGCTAACCTACGACAGATGAATGCACAACATATCCTCGCGCAGAGCTAGTGCAGTGGGGCCCCGGGAATGAAACCACGCCAGCCTTTGTGTTCAGTTCAAAACTTGGGAGACAAACATTTTTGCAGCAAATTCCCTAAAAACACGAAAGTTCTCCTGTAGTGTAGAAGAACTTGTAGCACTGTAAACAGATCCTTGCATTGGCATTTGAACACTGGGGCCGAACTTGCGATGTTTATACCTGGGGCGTTCCGAACTGAGTCCTTTTTGGAAGTGACACATTTTGGGGTTAGTGCGTCTGCCTCACAATACGAAGGTCCTGGGTTCGATCCTGCGCTCGGGATCTTTCTGTGTGGAGTTTGCATGTCCTCCCTGTGACTGTGTGGGTTCCCTCCGGGTACTCCAGCTTCCTCCCACTTCCAAAGACATGCACCTGGGGATAGGTTGATTGGCAACACTAAATTGGCCTTAGTGTGTGAATGTGAGTGTGAATGTTGTCTGTCTGTCTGTGTTGGCCCTGCGATGAGGTGGCGACTTGTCCAGGGTGTACCCCGCCTTCCGCCCGATTGTAGCTGACATAGGCTCCAGTGCCCCCCCGCGACCCCGAAGGGAATAAGCGGTAAGAAATGGATGGATGGATGGATTTATGTATCAGATGCAGTAAGTAGTCCTGTGTTCAAATTCTCTAGTTCTATTCGTGGGGTTCCTCAAGGTTCCATTTTAGGTCCTCTCTTTATGTCCATTCAATTGTTGGCCCGCAAGTTCAGTTAAAAAAACTCTTGAGAAAATCAAATATTTGCAGCAGATTCTTGAAAAGACGAGAGTGCTGTCATAAAGGGGATCTTTGACAAGCTTTTATGCAGAAGATCTTTAAAAAACAGCAGAGCGCTGCTGTAAGTCTGACAAAATAAATAGACCAACATTAAATGTCGACTTTAGAGGACGCTGTTTCTCCAAAATATATAAAATAAGACTTAATAGTGAGGGAGAAGTCAGTCTCCCCGGTTCTGAGCTTTCTGGAAATGTGGCCCCCAAAACAATCTAGTTGAATACCCCTTTATTAAAGGAAAGAAACACACAAATAAGTAATTATTATATGCAGCTAAGAAAAGAGTTAATGATACAACAAGCCAGCATACAGTGTAGTTACAGCAAAACAATCAAGGCTGACTAAAGTGAGTGTGAATGTTGTGTTGGTCCTGTGATGAGGTGGCCACTAGGGCTGCAGCCATTAGTCCACAGATGTCCACAATATAAAAATATTTGGTGCTGACAATTATATTTGTGGACAATAGTCGTGACGTCATCACTCCTGTTTTTAAGGGGGGGAAAGTGGGTCACTCGCTACAACATGGCCAGTGATGACATGTAAAGTGTGAGGATGTTCCTCTTATTCTTGTTAAAAACATGAATACCTTGCTCATTTTGCAAAGCGGACCTTGTTTTTATGGTGGTACATCTGTGATATGTGGGCATTTTAAGACATGATAACGGAGGGAGGATGTGGTCTCCGCCTCGTTAAGACTGTTAGCTTATGCCTTGCTAGAGTGAGATGAAGTTGTGTGGAAAAATAACTATCAATTTAGCCAAAGTCAGCCAGCTAAACTTTGTCTACATCAATTGAAGTGCCGTATTTTTCGGACTATAAGACGCAGTTTTTTTCATAGTTTGGCCGGGCTCCAGTGCGACTTATATATGTTTTTTTCCTTTTTTACTATGCATTTTCGGCAGGTGCGACTTATACTCCGGTGCGACTTATACTAAATACGGTACTTTTTTAAAAAGCAGCATTAATTTGCAATGTCCTAAAAAAGAAACTTTAACAAACAAACACACACAAACACCCCAACGCGGAGGTATCATAATATTAAACATACAATCTATTAAATAGCCAACATTTGAATAATTCATCAAAGATATAATTCTACACATTGAGTCTATTAGAGTGCTAAAACTGCCCAGAGTTAATCAATAACCAATATATCAGTGTGCAGCTTTTTAAACATCACTAAATGATTTTCTTTTTGAGGAAGTTAGATTTTGTGTTTTATTGTTTGTTTTCTTTGCTGTTAATACATAAACAAGGTGAATTATTATTATTTTTTTAGCACTTTGCCATTCCTTTCTTTTAAGTGGACAACATTTTATTAGTCATTTTAATTGATGTAACCGATGAATGAGCCGCACAGTTACAGTATAAATAAATATTTATGAATTAATTAGTCATCTTTGTTGTTAGTAAGCGCATGCCTAAAATAACTTAATCTGCATTCACAAGTCAATGGAAAAATCACAGCCATTAAATACCGTATTTTCCGCACTATAAGGCGCACCGGATTATTAGCCGCACCTTCTATGAATTACATATTTCATAATTTTGTCCACCAATAAGCCGCCCCGGACTATAAGCCGCGCCTACGCTGCGCTAAAGTGAATGTCAAAAAAACGCTGCGCTAAAGTGAATGTCAAAAAAACAGTCAGATAGTTCAGTCAAACTTTAATAATATATTGAAAACCAGCGTTCTAACAACTCTGTCCCAAAATGTACAAATGTGCAATCACAAACATAGTAAAATTCAAAATGGTGTAGAGCAATAGCAACATAATGTTGCTCGAACGTTAATGTCACAACACACAAAATAAACATAGCGCTCACTTTCTGAAGTTATTCTTCATTCGTACCGGTAAATCCTTCGAATTCTTCGTCTTCGGTGTCCGAATTGAAAAGTTGCGCAAGCGTGGGTTCCAAAATGGCCGGCTCCGTCTCTTCGAAGTCATCGGATTCAGTGTCGCTGTTGTTGTGCAGCAGTTCTGTGAATCCTGCCTTCCGGAAAGCTCGGACCACAGTTGTGACAGAAATATCTGCCCAGGCATTTACAATCCACTGGCAGATGTTGGCGTATGTCGTCCGGCGTTGTCTGCCCGTCTTAGTGAAGGTGTGTTCGCCTTCGGTCATCCATTTTTCCCACGCCGTTCGCACTCGTGATTTGAATGCCCTGTTGACACCAATATCCAGCGGTTGGAGTTCTTTGGTTAATCCACCCGGAATGACGGCGAGTGTTGTATTTGTGTGCTTCACTTGTTTTTTGACACCATCTGTGATGTGGGCGCGCATAGAGTCGTATATCAACATGGACGGAGCAGCGTGAAAAAAGCCACCCGGCCTCTTCGCGTAAACTTCCCTTAACCACTCGCTCATCTTTTCTTCATCCATCCATCCCTTCGAGTTAGCTTTTATGATGACGCCGGCTGGAAAGGTCTCTTTTGGCAAGGTCTTCCTTTTGAATATCACCATGGGAGGAAGTTTCTGGCCATTAGCATGGCAAGCTAGAACCACAGTGAAGGACGACTTCTCATTCCCTGTGGTGCGAATATTCACCGTACTTGCTCCCGTTGTATCAACAGTGCGGTTCACAGGAATATCAAAAGTCAGTGGAACCTCGTCCATGTTGATAATGTTCTCTGGCCGGATCTTTTTTTCCGCTATCTTCTTTTTACAATATGCACGGAAAGTAGCCAGCTTTTCTTTAAAGTCGTTAGGCAGTTGCTGTGAAACAGTGGTCCGTGTGCGGATGGAGAGATTGCGTCTTTTCATAAACCGGAAACACCAAGAAGCACCACCTTTAAAATCATCCAGGTGAAGTTCGCTTGCTAGCGTTGTTGCCTTCATTCGAATAGTGATGGTGCTGACACTTCTGCTTGCTGCTCTCTGCTCAACAACCCACTGTTCGAGTTCGTCCTCCAACTGTTGCCATCGTGCTTTGTTCCCTCGGAAACTCTGTTTTGTCTTCTTTACCTGGCGCAGGTCATCTTCTTGCTTCCTCCACCTACGCACCATTGATTCATTTATGTTATATTCTCTTGCTGCTGCTCTATTTCCGTGTTCTTCGGCATGACTTATTGCCTTAAGTTTAAATTCTGCGTTATAAGCGTGTCGTTTAGTAGGAGCCATTTTGTAGTCTGGTCTTTACAGATGTAGACACACAAAGGAAATGAAACGAAATATCCGCGCGCTTCTTTTTCTTCCGGGGGCGGGCGGTAGCGCTTCCTGTTCTATGGGGGCGGGTGCTTACCTTGGCGGTTGCTTGCGTAGAAGAAGAAGCACTTCCTGTTCTACCGGGAAAAAAGATGGCGGCTGTTTACCGAAGTTGCGAGATCGAAACTTTATGAAAATGAATCGTAATAAAGCGCACCGGGTTATAAGGCGCACTGTTAGCTTTTGAGAAAATTTGTGGTTTTTAGGTGCGCCTTATAGTGCGGAAAATACGGTATGTGTACTCTTTATTATCCGATTAGTCGACTAATCGTTAAGATAATCGTTGACTAATCAACTATCAAAATAATCATTGGTTGCAGCCCAAGTAGCGACTTGTCCAGGGTGTACCCCTGAGTGCAACTGGGATAGGCTCCAGCCCCCCCGTCACTCCGAGAGAATAAGCGGTAGAAAATGGATGGATGGATGCACTGAAGTATTTGGCTGCCACCAGCAGAGGTGCCGTTGAGTGACTATCTACTAGTTTGCTGTCTGAAGAAGCACTTATTATCAGAAGAGCACTATGTCAGCGATGCAGCACTATTCTGCAAAACACCAGCATGGATACAGAAGTTCAGCACATTCACAGTTCGAGCCTTGCTGTCCCTCGGAACATATGAAGATTTTAGTTGTGTTATTTAGCTGCAGCTCCACTCTGCCCAACAGCAGATGGATGAGAGCATTCATCCGGTTTTTGGTTTCACAGTCAGCTGTCAAGTTGGCAAAAAGGTCCTGACATTTCCATGACCTTGTTTAAAAATGGTTTCATGCTTTGAGGCAAATCGCCAATTAAAGCCAAGGCTTTTTTTTGGGGGGGGGGGGCTGCAAACTGGCAAGGCAGTATGTGGAGATGCTGTAAGTGAGATCTGCAGCCTGCAGCAGTGTCAGTCTGTTTGTAAACACAGTATGCTCATTTGGACCGGAGTCAAAACAAGGGCATAATTATAGGAGGACTCAGAGCTCTAAATGAAATTAATTGAGCTAAATAAATGTTTCCCCCCACAATCTTTGGAGACAATCTGCATAGAGCAGTCTTTTGGTAGTACAATGAAGTCTTTGAGTCAGGGGCTGGGAGAGCAAAATAAAAGCAGACTATTTCCATGATGATGTTTCACCGCCAATGTGAAGCGAAGGGAGTCGCCCACCCGGGCTGAGATTGGTGGGGATGTCTGAATGTGCACACAGATCTTCCTGGGCACCACGGCAACCATCCCACAGAAACAAGACACCCCTCCTCCCTGGCCAATCGCAGCGTCCTCGCGCCACGCCGTCCAATGGGGTTGCAGAGACGCCGAAGTCTGCGGGCGCGCGGCCAATGGCCACGCGGCTGTGGGGGTGTTCCTGGCCGAGGGGGAGGGTTGCGTGCGTTGTAGCAGGAAGGGGAGGAGCTTGACAGAGTAGAATTCATTCAGGAGGAGCAAATGACCTAGATTCTGTTTCCCCCTCGGAGGAGAGGGTGGGTTGCGGGTAAACACGACAGCGGGAGGAGGGCGGGAGAGGAGAAGGGATGTCACCAGCGCTGCTGAAACCACGCAAACCTGTTTGTGCAGGAATGCAGCTGTTGATCATGCACGCCTACGACATGCACATCAACATGAAATCCTCCTGAAACTCTAAATGCTACATTAGTCTTTCTTTGATTTTGTCTCTAACAATAATGCAAGGCTCAGCCATTTGGGGAAGTAAACATGTCAGGCAAACGTAGTTAGAAATACCGTATTTTTCGGATTATAAATCGCTCCGGAGTATAAGTCGCACCGGCCGAAAATGCAAAATAAAGAAGGAAAAAAACATATATAAGTCGCACTGGAGTATAAGTCGCATTTTCGGGGGAAATTTATTTGATAAAATCCAACACCAAGAATAGACATTTGAAAGGCAATTTAAAATAAATAAAGAAGAGTGAACAACAGGCTGAATAAGTGTACGTTATATGACGCATAAATAAGTATAGTATATGATTTCCTTTTCGGTGCCATTTTTGTTCATCCCTTCTCAGTTTTTATAAGTTACCGCCAATGTTGAAATGATAAATTTTCATAGGTACGGAAGTAGTAGCAGGTAGCATCTTTTTTTTCACAATGCACTTCTGCCATGACCCGCCCCCACCAAATTTCTATTGGTTGACGTGTGTGTGTGTGTGTGTGTGTGTGTGTGTGTGTGTGTGTGTGTGTGTGTGTGTGTGTGTGACGATTGCTGATATACGTCTAGTCTCTTACGTGAATGAGTTAAATAATATTATTTGATATTTTACGGTAATGTGTTAATAATTTCACACAAAAGTCGCTCCAGAGTCTAAATCGCACCCCCGGCCAAACTATGAAAAAAACTGTGATTTATAATCTGAAAAATACGGTAAATGAGTGCTATTTTTTTAATCAGATTATTCACACATTTAAAAATTGGATTAACCCAATGAATAAAGTTATTACTTGCTTGTATCATTTAAATTCACTTAAAGAAAGAGCCCAAAATTTGGACACGACTGCAATTTTGTTGCTAGAATGTCACACAGGAAACATTTTTATAGTTTTACTTGAACGCACGTGATTCATTTGCTTCAAAATTGGTAACAGTTTAATTTAAAGTCCCATTAGGGTGTATTTTCAAGTAGAGATGTCCGATAATGGCTTTTTTGCCGATATCCGATATTCCGATATTGTCCAACTCTTAACTACCGATTCCGATATCAACCGATACCGATATATACAGTCGTGGAATTAACACATTATTATGCCTAATTTTGTTGTGATGCCCCGCTGGATTCATTAAACCAGTGTTTTTCAACCTTTTTTGAGCCAAGGAACATTTTTTTCATTGAAAAACTCCGGAGGCACACCACCAGCAGAAAACTAAAACTAAAAAAATGTTGGATATGAATTCAAACTATAACCAAGCATGCATCACTATAGCTCTTGACTCAAAGTAGGTGTACTGTCACGACCTGTCACACCAAGCCGTGACTTAATTCAAGTTTTTTGGTGTTTTCCTGTGTGTAGTGTTTTAGTTCTTGTCTTGCGCTCCTATTTTAGTGGCTTTTCCTGTTTTGTTTGTATTTTCCTGTAGCGGTTTCATGTCTTCCTTTGAGCGCTAATCCCCGCACCTGCTTTGTTTTAGCAATCAAGACTTTGATTAAGTTGTGTGGATGCCTTCCTTCTTTGTGGGTACACTGTTGATTGTGATGTCATGTTCGGATGTACTTTGTGGACGCCATCTCTGCTCCACACGCCGTAAGTCTTTGCTGTTGTCCAGCATTCTGATTTTGTTTACTTTGCAGCCAGTTCAGTTTTAGTTTCATTTTGCACAGCCATCCCTATGCCTTTTCTTAGCGGCGCCTTTTATTTATTTTTGGTTTAAGCATTCGATACCCGCTGTAGTCTGCATATTGTGATCACGACAAACCATTGTCGTCGTTACCGACATCTACAAAACAATTAGCTAGCTGCTGCCACCTACTGATATGAAAGAGTTACTCGGTTACTCTAAACAGTACAGACACTCAACAACGGCACATTATTTGCGGATTATAACTACTGGTTTGCAAAAATATCTTTGACCCAGTTAGGTAAAATCACATTATCTCCCACGGCACACCAGACTGTATTTCACGGCACACTAGTGTGCCGCGGCACAGTGGTTGAAAAACACTGCATTAAACAATGTAACAAGGTTTTCCAAAATAAATCAACTCAAGTTATGGAAAAAAATGCCAACATGGCACTGCCATATTTATTATTGAAGTCACAAAGTGCTTTTTTTTTTTTAACATGCCTCAAAACAGCAGCTTGGAATTTGGGACATGCTCTCCCTGAGATAATCCTGATACCCACTACAACTATGGGAAGTACTATACTTTGACTTTCACAAAGTGCATTATTTTTTTTATTTTTTTTATAAACAGGCCTCAAAACAACAGCTACAAAAACAATGAATGCACACAGCTTCAGTCCAGAGTATACTAGAGTAATAACGTAAACAATAACATAGTCATCATTTAGTGCAAGACTGCCTGGTATACTGTATAACAGGAAATTATAAACTGGGCCCACTCTGAACAGCCGATATGGGCATCTACATCAACTATATGATTTGCCTGAGAAGCTGGACAGGACAAAAAAATAAAAAAATAAAAAAATAAAAAATACTTTTTGAAACAGATACCAATCATTTCCGATATTACATTTTAAAGCATTTATCGGCCGATAATATCAGACTGCCGATATTATTGGACATCTTTATTTTCAAGTGAAATTTGCCATCGAGCAAAACAGGAGGAGTCTGTTCACTTGTTTTTGCACTGACTATAACAACCCCAAGCATGTACGCTCATAATAAAGAGTAAACATTCAGTAAATTGCGAATATACATGATTAATGCAAAAAAAAAAGTGTGAATAATTGCATAAAGTAACTCTGTTTTTTTTTTCACACCACTAAATAAAGTAAACAAACAAGTCAGATCTTGCAATGAAAAATCCAAGATCCTCAAAATGATAGGAAGCACTGCAATGTTTTTAAGACCTACTGCAAAATCAAAGATTGTTTATACCGGATAACAGGGATTAGGTCTAAAACTATCGATTAGTTTGTTCCATTATTCAAATAATCAGATAAAACATACTTTCTAGCCTCAATGCGTAATTTATGGAAAATAGTTGAAATAAACAATTTGTATGCTTTTTTTCCTAATAAATGCACATCACCACCATTGTGTGTATTAATAGGAAACATCAACAACTATGCAGTGTTGCCCGCCACACAGATCAATCACAGCACCCACACACCATTGCACTCATGTGCGCTCTATTGCTAACCTGACTCTCACCAGATCCTTGTGTGGAGCTCAGCGAGGCCTTGTAAAAAAAAAAATCATTGTATGTGATTGGATAAACCAGTTGTCCGTTATCTTGAATGACGTGCTACTTCAACCACTCACATCGAAATCAACCCGTGACGCTGATGAGAGCCATGCTGGGAAATCCAAAACAGAACAGCCGACATATTGGATAATGACAGAGCGAAAAGTTATATTAAATATAGTATATTATATTAAATATTCGATAGATTCGACAAAACAGTTGCAATAGCATAATCAATGTCAGCACACGACTCCTCGCTGCGTGCCGCCATTGTTGTTTGAATCAAACTTCGGCGCTACGTCACATCTATGAAATCCCGCCAGGCGATCCCGATTGGTTCATTATTTTTTGCTATCTTGAAGGAGTTTGCATTGCCCTCGAGCCCAGATCCTTGTGTGGAGCTCAGCGAACTACAAGGATCTGGCGAGAGTCAGGAAACTTTGTCCGTGTGTTTAAAGTTCCAGGCGCTTCATGCGGTTCGATTTCATCAATTCGTATTGGATACACTCATTAAACGATACATCGAAGCAACAGAATATAAACTAAAGCTTTTTTCTAATCAAATGAATCGATTTTGACCAGTAATCGTACTGCAAAAATAGACTGAAACAATCAATCAATCAATCAAAGTTTATTTATATAGCCCTAAGTCACGAGTGTCTCAAAGGGCTGCACAAGCCACAACGACATCTTCGGCTCAGATCCCACATCAGGGCAAGAAAAAACTCAAACCCAATGGGATGACAATGAGAGACCTTGGAGGGGATCTAGCATACTAGTGTGAGAGTCCAGTCCAAAGTGGCTCTTTCATGGTTAGAACCTTTATTTAACCAGATAAGAAACCCATTGAGATCAAGATCTCTTTCACAAGGGTGACCTGGCCAAGAGGTCAACAGCATATGTCACAGAGCAGTTTAAAAAAAAGTAATACGTTGAGACATACATTTTAAAATACATAAAAGAGAACTATAAAACAATAAAGATTTACACCTTTTAAAAACACAGGCACTGTGCTGTTTGTCCCTCAGAACAGAACGGTAGTCTCCAAATGGAAGTAGTTCAGTGAGTTTCAGTTTCGTCTGCAATGCATTCCATGCCATAGGGGCAGCAATGCCAAAAGCTCTTTTGCCAAATTCAGTCCGTACATGGGGAACAGTTCAAACATACAAATTGTTAGAACGTAAAGCATAAGAGCTGTTTTTTTCTTTGTAACCAAGTACACAAGTATGGAGGTATTAAACCTAAAAGAGCCTTATAAATGATAGTCAGCCAATGTGTGTATCTGCGTGCACTCAGTGAAGATAAGTCTGACTTCATATACAGTTGACAGTGGTGGGTGAGACTACGACAGCCAGTAACAAATCTTAGTGCTGAGTGAAAAACAGTGTCCAAGGACTGGAGGCATTTAGATGAAGCACTAAAATAAAGCACGTCTCCATAATCAATTACGGGCAAGATAGTCGCTGTCACCAATTTCTTTCTGACTTTAAGAGAGAAGCAGTTCTAACATAATAGTGTGAGAGTCCAGTCCATAGTGGATCTAACATAATAGTGTGAGAGTCCAGTCCATAGTGGATCTAACATAATAGTGTGAGAGTCCAGTCCATAGTGGGGCCAGCAGATCATCTTGAGTGGAGACAGGTCAGCAGCGCAAAGACGTCCCCAACTGATGCACAGATGAGTGGTCCACCCTGAGTCCCGACGTTGGACAGCTAGATCATCATTTGTGGTCACCTACTCTGTGCCGCCCCTCTCCACGAAGGAGAAGGGGAGAGAGCAGAAAAGAGACGGCAGATCAACTGGTCAAAAAGGGGGGTCTATTTAAAGTCTAGAGTATACAAATTAGTTTTAAGATGGGACTTAAATGCTTCTACTGAGGTAGCATCTCTAACTGTTACCGGGAGGGCATTCCAGAGTACTGGAGCCTGAATAGAAAACGCTCTATAGCCCGCAGACTTTTTTTGGGCTCTGGGAATCACTAATAAGCCGGAGTTCTTTGAACGCAGATTTCTTGCCGGGACATATGGTACAATACAATCAGCAAGATAGGATGGAGCTAGACCGTGTAGTATTTTATAAGTAAGTAGTAAAACCTTAAAGTCGCATCTTAAGTGCACAGGAAGCCAGTGCAGGTGAGCCAGTATAGGTATTTACAGTATATATATATATATATATATATATATATATATATATATATATATATATATATATATATATATATATATATATATATATATATATATATACATACATATATATATATATATATATATATATATATATATATATATATATATATATATATATATATATATATATATATATATATATATATATATATATATATATATAAAAGGGCTGCAACAACTAATCGATTAAATCGATTAAAAACGATTATAAAAATAGTTGGCGATTAATTTAGTCATCGATTCGTTGGATCTATGCTACGCGCATGTGCAGAGGCTACGTTTTATTTATTTTTTTACCTTTATTTATAAACTGCAACATTTACAAACAGCTGAGAAACAATAATCAAAATAATAGGGGTGTAACGGTACATGTATTTGTATCGAACCGTTTCGGTACGGGGGTTTCGTTTCGGTGCGGAAGTGTACCGAACGGGTTTCCACACGGACATATTAAGTAGCGTACTGCACGTTGTGTAAACAATACTCAAAATGCCGGACATTTGAGGCATTTAAGAAACTCTGCCCGAACAGCTGCGCAAAAGAGGACATGTCCGGTGAAAAGAGGACGTATGGTCAGTCTATCGTAGCCCGTTAGCTGCTAGCATGCTAGCAAAAGAGGACTAGCAGCGATCGGCTTCACCGGACGTGAAACCGATCGCTGCTAGCATGCTAGCAGCGATCGGGCTAGGTCCTGACCATACGTCCTCTTTTCACCGGACATGTTGTCTTTTGCGGGGCTGTCGGGCGGTGTTTCTTAAATGCCTCAAATGTCCGGCATTTTGAGTTAGGGTTGCGTGTATTTTCAATATACGTTCAGGGTTAAGAAGGTTAAAAACACAACAGGTTGTGCGTGCAGCAGCATTGGTGAGGGAGGGGCAGAGACAGAGAGAGCGAGAGAGTTGTGATAAACGCGCATGTGTCGTCAGGCTCTGCTTTTTATCGATACATTTATCAGATTACATTTTTTATTATCTATAGCAGGGGTGTCAAAAGTGTGCATTTTTGTAACATGTTCCTTGTTTTATTTGGCAAGTTGAAAGAACATGGCGCGAGTATGCTGTTTTTTTTTCTTCAATAAAATACTGGAAAGGATAGAAATGTAGTTTGTCTCTTTTACCCGATTATTAATCGATTAATCGAAGTAATAATCGACAGATTAAATGATTATCAAATTAATCGTTAGTTGCAGCCCTAATATATATATATATATATATACATATATATATATATATGTATTAGAGATGCGCGGTTTGCGGGCACAACCGCGGAGTCCGCGGATTATCCGCGGATCGGGCGGATGAAATTAAAAAAAATTTGATTTTATCCGCGGGTCGGGTCGGGCGGTTGAAATTTAAAAAAATTAGATTTTAAATAGATTCAGGCGGGTGGCAGTTTAACCAATTCGGAAATATATATACAGAGTTAAATGTTGTTACCCACATACGAAAAACGAGCAGGCACCTGCTGCATATGCCACAACAGAAGAAAAAAAAAAAAAGAGATGGACACTTTTACGGAGCGGAGAAGGGACGCCTCGCCGGGGTCCGGGACCGAGGCCCCTTCCCCCGAGAGGGCCCCACCGGGAGCCGTAGCTGAGGCGATCCGCGAGAAGGGCCCGACGCACGTCCAGGGTCACCACCGCGCCCACCGCACCGACACCCCGCCTCGTCCGCCTTCGCCGCGGCCGGCGTCACGCGCAGCAGGTAAGCAGCTTACCTGCCTGCCACCCCCGTGTCCGGGGGCTCGTAACAGGGGTCACTCCGCGCGCTCCGCCCGCGCAGCTTACCTGCCCGCCACCCCGCGTAACAGGGGTCACTCCGCGCGCAGTGCGCTCACGAAAGGGGTGGGGCTCACCCTGGTTGATATAGACAGCAGGACGGTGGCCATGGAAGTCGGAACCCGCTAAGGAGTGTGTAACAACCCACCTGCCGAATCAACTAGCCCTGAAAATGGATGGCGCTGGAGCGTCGGGCACATACCCGGCCGTCGCCGGCAGCGGACGCGCTTGGAGGTGCGCTCAGCGCAGCTCCCATATGATTGCGCACTGGTGTGCGTCTGGGTCGTGACAGCGTGACACGCGAATGTCTGTGCTGCATTGGATCAGTCTCCTTTCTTTAACAGGCAAAAGCTTTATAACCTCACTAATAACTAATAACCCCCCCCCCCCTGGGGTTACCCACATATGCGGTCCTCTCCAAGGTTTCTCATAGTCATTCACATCGACGTCCCACTGGGGTGAGTTTTTCCTTGCCCGTATGTGGGCTTTGTACCGAGGATGTCGTTGTGACTTGTGCAGCCCTTTGAGACACTTGTGATTTAGGGCTATATAAATAAAGATTGATTGATTGATGATTGATATTAGATATATAACAACGGGCGGGTGCGGGCGGGTGCGGGCGGGTGCGGGCGGGTGCGGTTCTGATCAAATGTTACATCGGGTGGATTGCGGATGGTTGACGACTTTCTGATGCGGTTGCGGATGAAATAATTGCCTATCCGCGCATCTCTAATATGTATATACATATACATATATATATATATATACACACATATACATATATATACATATACATTTATATACACATATACATATATATATACACATATACATATATATATATATATATATATACACATATATATATACCTATATATACATATATATATATATATATATATATATATATCCATCCATCCATCTATTTTCTACCGCTTATTCCCTTCGGGGTCGCGGGGGGCGCTGGAGCCTATCTCAGCTACAATCGGGCGGAAGGCGGGGTACACCCTGGACAAGTCGCCACCTCATCGCAGAGCCAACACAGATAGACAGACAACATTCACACTCACATTCACACACTCGGGCCCATTTAGTGTTGCCAATCAACCTATCCCCAGGTGCATGTCTTTGGAGGTGGGAGGAAGCCGGAGCCCGGAGGGAACCCACGCAGTCACGGGGAGAACATGCAAACTCCACACAGAAAGATCCCGAGCCTGGGATTGAACCCCAGACTACTCAGCACCTTCGTATTGTGAGGCAGACGCACTAACCCCTCTGACACCGTGCTGCCCCATTAATAGATTACAGTTGGTACAATATGCGGCTGCTAGACTTTTGACAAGAACAAGAAAGTTTGATCATATTACGCCTGTACTATATATATATATATAAATATATATATATATATATATATATATATATATATATATATATATATATATATATATATATATATATATATATAAAAACAACATGCACTTTGAGAGTGCAGACAGCCCAGTTTTCATCAATTAATATATTCTGTAGACATACCCTCATCCGCTCTCTTTTCCTGAAAGCTGAGCTGTCCAGTCCAGTTATATATATATATATATATATATATATATATATATATATATATATATATATATATATATACATACATAGAACGAGGCATTCAATATCTGTCCAGTCCAGTTTATATATATATATATATTTATATATCTATAAATAAATAAATAAATAAAAGGTATATATACAGTACAGGCGTAATATGATCAAACTTTCTTGTTCTTGTCAAAAGTCTAGCAGCCGCATATTGTACCAACTGTAATCTATTAATGCTAGACATAGGGAGGCCCGAAAATAGTACGTTACAGTAATCGAGACGAGACGTAACGAACGCATGGATAATGATCTCAGCGTCGCTAGTGGACTAAATGGAACGAATTTTAGCGATATTACGGTGATGAAAGAAGGCCGTTTTAGTAACACAAAGCCCCTTCACCATTGAAACTTTTAGTAAAATGTGAGCACCTTTCCTAATGTGGTCCATGTTAGAAGGTGTGTGTGAATGTGTGTGTGTGGGGATGCTGGTGAGTCATACACTGATGGGAAGTACAGTGTACTGTATGCGTGTGTCTGGGCCATCTGTTGTCTGAATTATTGAAAGGTGCAAAACCTGCAGCTTGAAATTTTCAGACATGACCTCGCCTCTCAGCTAGCACCAGCGGGCTTGTCAGCAGAAGGTCAAAAGATGGTAGGATGTGACCCCACAAAACATATAAAGAGGGTGATGAGTAACCCTCGACACGACTACGCTACTGCAGCGAGTGCCGGAGTGAACGCTCACTGCAGCACTTCCAAAGAGATTCACGCTGCAATGCTACGTCACCACAATCGGAAGGAAGCTCCACAGTGTGTGTTTGTGTGACCCAGATACCACACTTGCATACTACTCTACTGCTGTATATGTGACCTAGAAACATGCATATGCCACAACCATTCCCACATATGAAAATACTGCTCTTAGCGATACCAAGTTGCCCTACATGTGACCCACTGAACTACACAGTGTGTTGCTTTGGTGCTTTCAAGTCACTTAAAGGGGAACATTATCACAATTTCAGAAGGGTTAAAACCATTAAAAATCAGTTCCCAGTGGCTTATTTTATTTTTCGAAGTTTTTTTCAAAATTTTACCCATCACGCAATATCCCTAAAAAAAGCTTCAAAGTGCCTGATTTTAACCATCGTTATATACACCCGTCCATTTTCCTGTGACATCACATAGTGATGCCGATACAAACAAACATGGCGGATAGAACAGCAAGCTAATGCGACATTGCTAATTGCTTCCCGATGTGACGTCACAACGGTCATCGCTCCGAGAGCGAACAATAGAAAGACGTTTAATTCGCCAAAATTCACCCATTTAGTTCGGAAATCGGTTAAAAAAATATATGGTCTTTTTTCTGCAACATCAAGGTCATAGGTCTGGTGATAATGTTCCCCTTTAATCATTCATGCTCAAAGACAACAGAATAGTCAGTCCCTAAGTCAAACTGTGGCCATCTTTTAAAAAAATGTAAATAATAAAAGTCCATCCATCCATCCATCTTCTTCCGCTTATCCGAGGTCGGGTCGCGGGGGCAGCAGCCTAAGCAGGGAAGCCCAGACTTCCCTCTCCCCAGCCACTTCGTCCAGCTCCTCCCGGGGGATCCCGAGGCGTTCCCAGGCCAGCCGGGAGACATAGTCTTCCCAACGTGTCCTGGGTCTTCCTCGTGGCCTCCTACCGGTTGGACATGCCCTAAACACCTCCTTAGGGAGGCGCTCGGGTGGCATCCTGACCAGATGCCCGAACCACCTCATCTGGCTCCTCTCGATGCGGAGGAGCAGCGGCTTTACTTTGAGCTCCCCCCGGATGACAGAGCTTCTCACCCTATCTCTAAGGGAGAGCCCCGCCACCCGGCGGAGGAAACTCATTTCGGCCGCTTGTACCCGTGATCTTGTCCTTTCGGTCATAACCCAAAGCTCATGACCATAGGTGAGGATGGGAACGTAGATCGACCGGTAAATTGAGAGCTTTGCCTTCCGGCTCAGCTCCTTCTTCACCACAACGGATCGATACAGCGTCCGCATTACTGAAGACGCCGCACCGATCCGCCTGTCGATCTCACGATCCACTCTTCCCTCACTCGTGAACAAGACTCCGAGGTACTTGAACTCCTCCACTTGGGGCAAGATCTCCTCCCCAACCCGGAGATGGCACTCCACCCTTTTCCGGGCGAGAACCATGGACTCGGACTTGGAGGTGCTGATTCTCATCCCAGTCGCTTCACACTCAGCTGCGAACCGATCCAGTGAGAGCTGAAGATCCTGGCCAGATGAAGCCATCAGGACCAAATCATCTGCAAAAAGCAGAGACCTAATCCTGCAGCCACCAAACCGGATCCCCTCAACGCCTTGACTGCGCCTAGAAATTCTGTCCATAAAAGTTATGAACAGAATCGGTGACAAAGGGCAGCCTTGGCGGAGTCCAACCCTCACCGGAAACGTGTCCGACTTACTGCCGGCAATGCGAACCAAGCTCTGACACTGATCATACAGGGAGCGGACCGCCACAATCAGACAGTCCGAAACCCCATACTCTCTGAGCACTCCCCACAGGACTTCCCGAGGGACACGGTCGAATGCCTTCTCCAAGTCCACAAAGCACATGTAGACTGGTTGGGCAAACTCCCATGCACCCTCAAGGACCCTGCCGAGAGTATAGAGCTGGTCCACAGTTCCACGACCAGGACGAAAACCACACTGTTCCTTCTGAATCCGAGGTTCGACTATCCGGCGTAGCCTCCTCTCCAGTACACCTGAATAGACCTTACCGGGAAGGCTGAGGAGTGTGATCCCACGATAGTTAGAACACACCCTCCGGTTCCCCTTTTTAAAGAGAGGAACCACCACCCCGGTCTGCCAATCCAGAGGTACTGCCCCCGATGTCCACGCGATGCTGCAGAGTCTTGTCAACCAAGACAGCCCTACAGCATCCAGAGCCTTAAGGAACTCCGGGCGGATCTCATCCATCCCCGGGGCCTTGCCACCGAGGAGCTTTTTAACTACCTCAGCAACCTCAGCCCCAGAAATAGGAGAGCCCACCACAGATTCCTCAGGCACTGCTTCCTCATAGGAAGACGTGTTGGTGGGATTGAGGAGGTCTTCGAAGTATTCCCTCCACCGATCCACAACTTCCGCAGTCGAGGTCAGCAGAACACCATCCGCACCATACACGGTGTTGGTAGTGCACTGCTTCCCCTTCCTGAGGCGGTGGATGGTGGTCCAGAATCGCTTCGAAGCCGTCCGGAAGTCGTTTTCCATGGCTTCCCCGAACTCCTCCCATGTCCGAGTTTTTGCCTCCGCGACCGCTGAAGCCGCACACCGCTTGGCCTGTCGGTACCTGTCCGCTGCCTCAGGAGTCCCATGAGCCAAAAGAACCCGATAGGACTCCTTCTTCAGCTTGACGGCATCCCTCACCGCCGGTGTCCACCAACGGGTTCTAGGATTACCGCCACGACAGGCACCAACTACCTTGCGGCCACAGCTCCAATCAGCCGCCTCGACAATAGAGGTGCGGAACATGGTCCACTCGGACTCAATGTCCAGCACCTCCCTCGTGACATGTTCAAAGTTCTTCCGGAGGTGGTAAAAAAAAAAAAAAGTTGCAATAAAAAGGTCTATAAGTGGCACACAAGTCCAGAAGGAAGATAACTTCCAATTTCACACAATGTGGACACCATTTTTTTCACAAAAAAGAATGGAAATATGAAGAGTCACTTCCAGGTTCAAACTATCGGTGACATCAGGGACCATACTTGCCAACCTTGAGACCTCCGATTTCGGGAGGTGGGGGGGTAGGGGGTGGGGGGCGTGGTCGGGGGTGGGGCGTGGTTAAGAGGGGAAGAGTATATTGACAGCTAGAATTCACCAAGTCAAGTATTTCATACATATATATATACACATACATATACATATATATATATATATATATATATATATATATATATATATATATATATATATATATATATATATATATATATATCCTGAAAATATGCAACCAAAACTGTGTTTAGATAATTGATACTTCAAACTTGCATAAATCAATCTTAAGGAATATAACATAACTTGGCTTCTGAGAGCTTCAAAATGTAATGAATAAAATGTTAAAGTTGTTGATAAACAAGCAAATATTCTAATAATTAAATATGGTCATTTTAAATGAATTATTATGATCATTTAAAATTTATTATTTTAAATACGTTTATTTTTATGTATAATTCTATGGCTGGATGTAATAAGGGGTCAGAAAAAATACAAATAAAAATACAATTAATTTTGATGTTTTTAGCAAAATATAGTAAAAATGTAGTTTAAAAAAAAAAATTAATAAATATATTTATTTTTAGGTAAGATAAACATAATAATACAATTTATCTCTCGTCTGGATGATTTAGTTCTTGTCAAACTGTTGTCCTCACTCAGGTCCGCATGGAGCTGGAGGGGGCGCGGCCTCCAGCTCCGGCTGAAAATTGGGAGATTTTCGGGAGAATATTTATCCCGGGAGGTTTTTGGGAGAGGCGCTGAATTTCGGGAGTGTCCCGGAAAAATCGGGAGGGTTGGCAAGTATGTCGGGGACGGCGTGGCGAAGTTGGGAGAGTGGCCTTCTACCATCCTACACACGTCCCTTGTGTCCTTGAGCAAGACACTTCACCATTGCTCCTGATGGGTGCTGGTTAGCGCCTTGCATGGCAGCTCCCGCCATCAGTGTGTGAATGTGTGTGTGAATGGGTGAATGTGAAAATAGTGTCAAAGCGCTTTGAGTTCCTTAAAAAAAAGGTAGAAAAGCACTATACAAGTATAACCCATTTACCATTTACAAACTACAATAATATAAAGAGTCACTTCCAGGTCCAAACTATCGGTGACAAAGATAACTACAGCAATGTTTCAAGTATTTTAAGTGTATAGATTTGTTAGCCACTGTTAAAACTAAAAAATTCAAACAATAAAAATGTTTTTTCTTTTACAATAATGGAGTAAGACAAAGACAAAAAATATGTTTTTCCCCATGAAAAAGTCTCACGAAGAAAGACAGCTTGTCTTACAGGGTATTTGGGGCCTGAATCAAGCCAGTCAGAGATGTTCTTCCTGTCACTCACACACAAAAGGGGACTTTGATTTTGTCTTAAAGGGGAACTGCACCTTTTGGGGGAATTTTGCCTATAATTCACAATCCCTTTGAGAGACAAGAACTCATTGTTTTTATTTTTTTATGGCCCCTTACTCTTAAATAAACGTAAATAAAAGTCTGCTTACAATGGAGCCAGCGACAGCCATGACGTCATTGCGTCTGTTGGGTTCATTCCGACCAAAGAAACCACAAATAACATCCAAAAAGCGCCAAAATCACTCCCATTTACATTTTGTGACCTGAATATTAACCAACTTTTAGTAATATTGTTATTATAAGCGCTAACGTTAAGGACCTGCATTGAGCGGCGCATTGATCAGAGAGAAGCAACTTCCTTATGCTGCTGTGTTGACAACAGCTGCTGAGCTGCTTTCTCGTCTCGGAGCTCATGAAAGTTATTTCTAGATTATAAATCATGCCTTTCACTTGTATAATAAAATGATGTGGATATAAACTGAGAAGTTGGTCAACTTTGACAGTCAATTTAGACCCAAAGATGTCGAGAAAGACACACGAAAGACACTGGTTTGCACCTTTTTTTTTAACCCTTTGCAAGTCATTTTAATCTAAACGGGAATACATCAACATCCTAACAGTCGGCATGCCAGTGAGACCAGACATTGTACAGTAAGTGATTATTATGTTTATTGGCGCTCATGAAGTCAGCATGAGTTGTAGTCAGTGTTGCAGTTCAAGCAAAAAGAAGAAGGTTGTGATGCGTCTATTAAAATAAATGTGCCGCTGTATGCTTAAAATGAGCAAAATACATAATTATTAAATGTTATTATGAATGTTACTACATTACATATATACTTACATCATGTCTTTATTACATGTTATTATGAATGTTACTACATGACATATATACTAATATCATGTATATATTACATTTTATTATGAATGTTACCACATTACATATATACTTAAATCATGTATATATTACATGTTATTATAAATGTTTCTACATTACATAAATACTTACATCATGTATATATTACATGTTATTATGAATGTTACTACATTACATATATACTTACATCATGTAAATATTGCACGTTATTATAAATGTTACTATATTACATACATACTTACATCATGTATATATTACATGTTATTATGAATGTTACTATATTACATACATACTTACATCATGTATATATTACATGTTATTATGAATGTTACTATATTACATACATACTTACATCATGTATATATTACATGTTATTATGAATGTTACTACATGACATATATACTTGCATCATGTAAATATTGCACGTTATTATGAATGTTATTATATTACATATATACTTACATCATGTTTATATTACATGTTATTATGAATGTTACTACATTACATATATACTTACATCATGTCTTTATTACATGTTATTATGAATGTTACTACATGACATATATACTAATATCATGTATATATTACATTTTATTATGAATGTTACCACATTACATATATACTTAAATCATGTATATATTACATGTTATTATAAATGTTTCTACATTACATAAATACTTACATCATGTATATATTACATGTTATTATGAATGTTACTACATTACATATATACTTACATCATGTAAATATTGCACGTTATTACAAATGTTACTATATTACATACATACTTACATCATGTATATATTACATGTTATTATGAATGTTACTATATTACATACATACTTACATCATGTATATATTACATGTTATTATGAATGTTACTATATTACATACATACTTACATCATGTATATATTACATGTTATTATGAATGTTACTACATGACATATATACTTGCATCATGTAAATATTGCACGTTATTATGAATGTTATTATATTACATATATACTTACATCATGTTTATATTACATGTTATTATGAATGTTACTACATTACATATATACTTACATCATGTATATATTACATGTTATTATGAATGTTACTACATTACATATATACTTACAGCATGTTTATAAAACCTTAATGGAAGTGTTGGGATGTTTTTAAAGCGCTATATAGGCGGAATACAGCGACTTCTATAGGCTATGTAAGCATACTTTTGCTCGCGTTTATTTACTAATTAGACAGCATTACAAAAATATAAAACGTGTGCTTGTCTTACATGACGATAGTGAATGATCGCCACAATTTGAAAAAAATAGTGCAGTTCCCCTATGTTTTTTTCACAAAAACAAAAAACCTTATTTCTGGCCGTCTCATATTTGCGTTGATAATGATCATTAAATATTACAGTATACACATGTATTCTTAATTTCTCCTCTAAACACCTCTTAAGGTGTATCTTTGTTGCAAAAATTGCCACAAAAAGCCAAAGAAAAAGCAAAATGTACATTATGATTGACGAATGTTGGTTTTGTGCGACTTCAGAAAGACATTTTCCCAAAGATTGTGCTTCAGAGTGTGCTCAACCTCTCCTTGTCCCTCCTCTGACAGCACAAGAATGCAGCGAGGACTGCAGGAGGGTTCCACCACCCAAACCCAAGAGGAACCCCAACACACAACTCAGCGTCTCCTTCGACGAATCCTACATGAAAACCCACGGCTGCCCGGCCAGACTGCTTCAACACGTGGGCCCGGCGTACGAGCGCAACAGCTCTCCGCCGCAGAGCGACGAGAGCCCCACGGACGACTGTGAGGACGAGCCGGTCTACATCGAGATGGGCGGCATCAATGTCGGGGCCAGGGAACTCTGCAAGAGCGAGGACGAGGAGCCCGGGGAATCGGTGTATGAGGAGATGAAGTACCCCATGCTGGATGATATGGAGTACCGTACCGACCCGGTGGGATGTCGTTCTGCGTGCCCTACGCCGGCCCCGTATGACCCGGAACCTCTCAGTCGATGCTCCACCCCTAGAAACATTCCCTTCTGTGACATTCCTGCACCCTTTCCAAATTTACTTACCCACAGGCCTCCGTTGTTGGTGTTCCCCCCGGCACCGGCCCAGTGCTCACCCAACTCGGACGAGTCCCCCCTAACCCCTCTAGATGTTACCAAATTGCCAATGATGGACAACCCATCGTCTTACAGCAAATCCCCAACGTCCTCGGCCGAGCCCCCCTCCTCTGCACACCTGCGCAGGGAGCTCACCGCCACTCCGACCCTCACCATCTCCGGGCGCTCCTCCGCACCTCCGCTGCCATGCACGCTCTACAAAACATCATCCTCGTCCTCCTATCAGCGCAGCCACTCGGCGTGCCCGTCTCCAGTCAGCATGGGCCGCTGTCTCACGCCGCTGAGCCTCATGCGCACGCCACCGTTTGACGCCACGGCGCCATTCCCGGGGGGGCTGCCGAGGAGCGCCTCGGCCACCCCTCACGGCAAAGGGTCACCGCCGCATGACGGCGCGGGTAAACTCCACGGCTCCATGCAGAACGTGTCCACGGGACGTTCACGGACGCCAACCAGCCCGCTGGACGAGCTGACCAACCTGTTCACCACCGGGAGGAACATGCTGAAGAAGAACGCCAGTGGGAGAAAATCCAAAGAGCCTGGAGAGAGTGAGTCCTTTCACACGTCTGACCTTTGCCCCGTCATTACATGTGTTGACTAACAATAATTACAAAGTAGCAGTAAATAATTGTTTTCTTTGAAAGTGATAAGATTGAATAGAATAGAAATGAGTGCTGTCAAATGATCATTTCTGATTCATCAGGTTACTTAGAAGAAATTACTTGCTTCAAAATACCCGAATATTTTCATATTTTATTGTGAGGTCATACACAAACACTTTTATACATTTTTGACTAAATATATGTCATGTATTTGCTCAAAATTTGGTAACAGTAGTCCCACAAAAGGTGTGTTTTGAAGCAAAATGTGTCACAGAGCACACCAGTCTCATCTTTGCACGGGCGTATGCACTGACCTGATCCCTGAGCGTATCTAAGGTAACCAGTAAGTTAAGAAGCATGATTAATACATTATTAACCACATGCGGTATGGCATAAAATTTGACAGCTCTAATAAAAACACAATAATTATACAGTAGTACCTCAACCTACGAGCTTGATTCGTTTTATGGCGGAGCTCTTAACTCAATAACTTAATCTCCAGTTGAAATTCATTGAAATCAATGGTGCTTTATGCCCCAAAACAGCACATTTTTACCATGTAAAATGCCTTTTAAATAGAAAAACAAACTTTTAGATAAGAAATATTGTCTAAAAACAATGCAATAGAAGGTACTACAAACAACTACAGTAGTTTTATGAAGTAATGTAATACTAATGTGCAGCATTATCTTAGAAAATGGAATTCTTTGTTTTTTCCGTCAAACACACTATCAGCAGCGTTTCCATATTTTCACGGATAAATGCCCACTGTTTAGATATTACATTCTTGGCTGGAATTATCAACTCATTCTGCTTTAGTACGGTGCAGGCGAGCAGTGCTAAACTCGAATTACTTCGCCATGTCGCTCTGCCCTTTTTTTGTTAATTTATTTTCTTGGAAAAACAAAGTTATTTTAATTTCTAGCCATGAGCTCATGCTAGTGAGTAAGACCAGATGTTTTGGTCAGACCTCACGGGTTTCACTGAGACATTTGCTATGCCAACAATTAGCTGAGAGACTGCTCTCATCTCAAAAAGACTCTTAAGTTGAGGTACCACTGTATACAGAAAAAAAATCCAGAAAATGTTAAAAATTAATTAAAAAAATGTAATAATCAAAAAATAAAATGTAAGAAATAATTATGAATGATATAAAATATATAATTAATGTTTTTAGCGTGTGTTTTTATGTGTTTAGTAATCAATCTATCAAATCAGATTTAAAAAATGGTATATTCCGGCTGACAAATTTGACATTGTGCAACAAAAAAAAGCTATGTTTGCTTCCTTTATGAGGCAAGTCTGAGGGGATGAACAGCAGGTCTCCCAAATGGTTAAATGACGTAAAAGAGCTGACATTTTTGTTAATCAGTTCATCAACCCAATGACACAACTAAAGATAAACAACTGTGTCCCACATATTTCACTAACTTTGAGCAGTTTTAACTTCTCTGCTTCCACTTATAATAGACAATACTCAACAGGCAAGAAGAAGAAACATCTATCCTTACTCTGCGCTCTTAGCAACTACAACATAGCAACAGCGGAAGGAGGAGAAACCCCTCTTTCTTATTTGCAGATTGCCTCCCTCTGGGTAAAGCAGCCAATCACAGCTAAGGACGTGAGCAACACGCTCCTGATGTGGGGGTTAGTGCTATAGCGCTCAACTCCAATTTGACACCTCAACGGTGCATTACAGATGCCGCTTTTCTGTCCAATCACTGTATGGTTACAGCTGAGCCAATCAGGCGCAGAAGGAGATTTCACACTCAATATCGGGTGTTTTGATGTTGATGTTAATAGGATTTGAATATGTCACATGTCAGTTGTGTACTCCACTCATGTATATGCACTTTATAAACAGGTTGACAGGCCTTTTAAGGTAATTGCATTTGTGCCCAATGGGCGTGTGTGTTACATGAACAACCACACAATCATTTTTCCCACTTTCCTTTTCTGAGGCGATGGAAGCGCCAAGCCTGACCCACATTACCAACTGGTTAATCACCTCACACAATTGCACACATGGATTGTATATGTGGACACGTGCTTGCTTTAATGCAAAAGCCCTTATAGGCGCCATAGCGGAACACAGTATACTGTTCCGCCTTCTGATGTTCAATGGTGGAGATGTTATTGTTTGCATTCACACACAACAGTTACGTGTGTAGTACGAAAGCTGAAGCCGCATCTGGACCCATCACGAAGACGTTATAAGTTGTAATCAAACACTTTTAAATTAATTTGTAACCTGATCATATTTGGAATTTGAGTGATATTTTCATTTGCTGAATATTATGGCTGGAACATAACATACGAGGGCTTTAACAATATGAACATTGTCATTGTGACCAAAATTATCACAGTTATTATTATTATCACGGTATGGTTGAATGTGCTCAAAATTACTTGAGTAAATTATGTACACAACACGCTTTTGGACCATTCTAACAGGCATATTTGATCATAATATGAGATAAAAAATATAATTTTGGACATGGGACATTTTGTCAAAATGGAAATACAATCTAAGACTTTATTACATCATTTACAGCTAAAAAATATTACATATTCCTTAAATAAAAGTTCACTTTAATTTTTTTAAATGTCATAAATGTAGCCTTGACTGCCTACACAGCTCCACCTTCAGTAGTGCATTGCAACTCTGCAGTGTCATCAGTGGCATCTAGTGGATATTTTAAGTAGTGCAGAAGTTTAAAAAAGACTATGGCGTAATATTGTAAGAACAACAATACCAGCCAGCCATCCATTTTCTACTGCTTGTTCCTCTCTGTGTCGGCTGGGGCCTTTCCTAGCTGCACTCGGGCGGAAGGCAGGGTACACCCTGGAAAAATGGCCAGCTTATTGCGGGGCCATACTCACATGCACACACCTGCCTAATGGAATATAATATAAAATATGTATTTGAAGAAATAAACTACAGTATATGTCTTTACAAAGATAATAGTGTTCAGTTTATACCGACACGGTGAAAGTGGTATTGATTTAATATGTTATTTACTGTGGTTGTAGCTTGCACTGCATCATACTGTTTTTATGGTATCTGAACACCTTATTACACAGTGGGTGGATGCTGGTCTTTCAAGTAGGGGAAGCTCATTTTCAGTTACTTTCTAAACACAAGTACAGTCTCCAATAACCAATAAAAGATATAAAGATGCTAGATTTTACAATGAAAATGTCACTTAAAGGATTGTAAAATTCTACATATCAACTCGGAACAGAATGAAACTTGAAAGATGCTCTGGCAGTGGTTATATTTCAAAATGGCTGATTCACTCATCTTATTGTCAATCAGAAAGGGTTCAGTCTAAACCAGATCACCCAATCATCATGTAGAATCTCAGGGTCCAAGACAGCCAAGGCCAAGACCACGTTCCATACACTTCCACAGATGCTCGGCGTCCGATGGGCGACATAAAGCCGAGCTGCATAGGATTAGATTGTGCTGTTCATTTCTGACGTAAATATATCATAAATGTTTCTCCTTTACTTTACAGCCGAGGTCAAAAGTAAGTCACACAGTGAGTCCAAGCGTGAAGGCAAGGAGCGCCACAGTCACAGCCACAGCAAGGAATCCAAGCGAGAGTCCAAAGAGCGCCACAGCAAAGAGTCGTCTCACCGCAGAGACAGAGACAGAGACAAAGACAGAGACAAAGACAGAAACAAAGACAAAGACAGAGACAAAGATAGAGACAAAGACAAAGACAGAGACAAAGATAGAGACAAAGACAAAGACAGAGACAAAGACAGAAACAAAGACAGAGACAGATCCAGCAATGTGGAATCACTGTCTCACAGGCGTAACAGCAAAGACCGCAGTGCCATAGACACACCACCTGTCCGCAAGGACAGCAGGGACCAAGGCTACAGCAGCGTTGAGCCCATTCCTACGAGAAGGGACTCCAAAGAGCGGAGCTGCAGCTCTGTGGAACCCATCCCGTTAATACGAAGAGACTCAAAAGAAAGAGGGATCAGTAATGGAGACCTGCTGCCGAGACGAGACAGCAAGGACCGGGGTGGCGGACACGGAATGGAGTGTTTGCTGAAACAGGACAGCAAAGACAGACTGCTAGATCAGCCACCTGAACTGTTTCCAAGACAGGACAGCAAAGAGGGCGCTAGGAATGGTGTAGACTGCAGACATGAAAGCAGAGAGAGACTGATGGATCAGCCGCCAGAGCTCTTACCTCGACAGGATAGCAAAGAGAGAGTCAGGAACGGGATGGACTCGAAGCATGAAAGCAGAGACAAGCCCACTGAGCTTCTCCCCAGACAGGAGGGCAAAGACAGGGCTAGAACTAGTGCAGAATACAGACACGACAGCAAGGACTATCGACCTGATTTGTTACCTCGACAGGACAGCAAGGAGAGGGCAAGGAACGACATGGAACACAGACATGAGGGCAGAATAGACCAGCCTCCTGAGATCCTCCCCCGACAAGAAACATCTAGGAACAGCAAAGAAAGGGTGGGATACGGCTCAGAATCAAAGCACGAGGGGAGAGATCGAAACATCCACAACGGAGGAGACCTCCCTCCGCCTCTTTTACCCCGGCAGGACAGTAAAGATCTGAGCCGAACTGGCCTTGAAGTGAGACGAGACAGCAAAGACAGAAGTCTCAACGGCTCAGATTATCAGCACCAATATGACGGGAAAACCACCAAGAGCCCTACGACCATGGAGTACAGGTACAGACCGGACGGAACGCCGCGACGGGAGAACAGAGCCAATCACAACATGGACCCACCAAAAGCACATGAGAGAAACGGGAGCACAGTGTCGAGTCAGCATTCATCCACCACCACACCTACTCACAACAGCAGATTGACTGGCAGCCCGCCAATGACTGTGGGGAGCGGAAACGGTGAGTCTTCAGGACAGAAACAGACACAATCAGACAAAAAAAAAAAAAAAATCGCATTAATTTACCCTAAACACTGAGCCAAAAGCAGACATCGAGTCAATCACAGGGACACATAAGGAGACAGAAGATGTCACCCATCCATCCATTTATTTTTTGATCAATTATCCAATTAATACTTGCAGGATGGATAAACCCTATCCCAGCTTTCGTCTGGCAAAAAGCACCCTTTTGAAAAGACAAATAAACATACCATCCATTTTATATTCCATTTACCTTGATCAGGGTTGTGGGAGGGGTGGAGCTAGAGACGGGTGATGAGGCCTAAAATCTATATTTTGATATATACTGTAATGCAACCCCCTGTGACAATGACATAAATGACGAAATATTATGTGGCTTATGTTAATAATAGAATCATTTCACAACGATTTACAAAGGCTCCTAATTTGTCTGCTGAAGTATATGGTAAGGTAACATACATACATACAGTGCATCAGGAAAGTATTTACGGCGCTTCAATTTTTCCACATTTTGTTATGTTACAGCTTTATTCCAAAATGGAATCAAAATGTACTTTTGTCCTCAAAATTCTACAGACTATTAATACCCTATAATGACAATGGGAAAAGGTTGATTAAAACATTTTGCAAATGTATTAAACTGAAAAATCACATGTACATAAGTACTCACAGCCATTGCTCAATACTTTGTTGATGCACCCTTGGCAGAAATTACAGCTTCAAGTCTTTTTGAATATGATGCCACAAGTTTGGCACACCTGTCTTTGGGCAGTTTGGCCCATTCCTCCCATAGGTCCCGGAAAAAGGCATCCCGGTGAACTTAACCTGACAACGTTTTGTTTTTCCTAATTGGCGTCTTTATAGATGTGAAAGCAACACCTAAATACGCCCGCTCACCTTCCATGCCCGCCAACCCTTCCCCGATGGGGACGCCGCAAAGGAGAGCAGCAGAGACTCACCAGAGCCAGGTAAGCAGAATGAAGTAGAATCTATCTAAAACATATTCAACTAGAATACAGCAGTGACCTCCACTCGGGCAGAATTATTGGATGTGAAAGTGTAATTACGGTAGAACCTCAACTTACTGTGAACTCAAAACACTTCTCAAATTAACATCGCCTATTGAAATGAATGGTGCCCGAAACAGCAGTTTTAACATATAACATACCTTTTAAAAAGAAAAAAATATTGTATGACAACAATACACTAGAACAGGGGTCGGGAACCTTTTTAGCTGAGAGAGTCATGAAAGCCAAATATTTTAAAATATATTTCCGTGACAGCCATATAATATTCTTTTGACAATGAATACAACTAAATGCGTGCATTTTTAAGTAAGACCAACATTTGTTTAGTATGATAAGTAGAGATGTCCGATAATGGCTTTTTTGCCGATATCCAATATTCCGATATTGTCCAACTCTTAATTATCGATTCCGATATCAACCGATACCGATATATACAGTCGTGGAATTAACACATTATTATGCCTAATTTTGTTGTGATGCCCTGCTGGATGCATTAAACAATGTAACAAGGTTTTCCAAAATAAGAGAACAACTTCAACTCAAGTTATGGAAAAAAGTGCCGACATGGCACTGCCATACTTATTATTGAAGTCACAAAGTGCATTTTTTTTTTTTAACATGCCTCAAAACAGCAGCTTGGAATTTGGGACATGCTCTCCCTGAGATAATCCTGATACCCACTACAACTATGAGAAATACTATACATTGACTTTCACAAAGTGCATTATTTTTTTTAAACATGCCTCAAAACAACAGCTACAAAAACAATGAAGGCACACAGCTTCAGTCCAGAGTATACTAGAGTAATAAAGTAAACAATAACATAGTCCTCCTTTAGTGTAAGACTGCCTGGTATACTGTACAACAGGAAATTATAAACTGGGCCCAATCTGCCCTGCTCTAAAGTATTTGTATGAGGAACACAAATGTGTTGCAAGCGAGTGGTGAGTGCTTGAAGTGCCCTACCAGTCAGTCAGCGCTTCTGAAATGCTGCGTTGAGACAGGGCACCTTGTTCAATGCAAGCTGCAAAGTGTGTGCCATGCAGGGCAGACTAGCCACACCAAACTCCACCATAGCTTTTGCCATACTGCATGCATTGTCCCTGACCACAACGTGGGCTTTCGCCCTGGGGTGGTTTTTGTTGTATTTTTGTTTTTTCTCGGCGGAGTCTGCGACAACTGTGTGGTACTACTTTTTCCGGTGTTTGCTTTTCATCCATCTTCCGCTTGTATTCATCGTGCATCTCCTTATGATTCTTGAAGAGGTGGGAGATCTAATTGCTAGTTTAAAGGAAGACGTCTTGGTTCCTCCTCGCATAACCAACTTTTTGCAGTCATTGCAAATTGCCAGTTTTTTATCCGTCAGACACACTTTAAAATAATCCCAAACCATAGACATGGTGTCGTTAGTTAGTCACAGAGCGAGCTCGCTTGTTAGCCACGGCTACAGCACCAGCAACAACACACTCTTGTTGTTGTTATGCTGCGCTCGTGGCGGTTTGATGAGGTCATCAAGCATCGCCAGTAAACCTCTCATGCTGCAGTCGTCAATTCCTGTGTTGTGTGTGGGAGAGGGGACAGGAGAGAAGGGAGAGGGGAGGGGCTGCTGACTGGGATATGTACCGCTCCATACAGCGGCGTTTTAAAAAGTCATTAATTTTACTTTTTGAAACAGATACTGATAATTTCCGATATTACATTTTAAAGCATTTATCGGCCGATATTATCGGACATCTCTAATAATATGTCTCTTATTCTTTTTAATAACATTGTTATTCTGAAGCTAACCAATAATAAATTAAATACTTCTGACCATTAATGCGACTTCTTGAACAGGTGTGGTAGAAAACGGATGGATGCATTAAAATGCATGAGAAAGTTTAATATTTTGAACGTTATTTTTAACACTGTGAATACCGGTGGAATTATTCATTACCTATCGTGTTAAGCAATGTCAGTTAAGATTTATCTAAGAGCCAGATTCAGTCACATCTGGCTCGAGAGCCATAGGTTCCCTACCCCTGCACTAGAAAGTACTACAAAAAACTATGGTAGTTGTATATAGTATTGTAATAATAATGTACTGCATTCACTTTTGGGGAGTGGACTCATATGCAAACACACCATCATGGATAAATGTCTGCTGTTTGGATATTATTTTACCATCCTTGGCTGACGTTAAACTCATTCTAGCAGTGATACGCTCAAATTGCTTCGCCCAGTTGGCTATACACTTTGATGATTTCTTTCTTTCGTTCAAAGAACGTCAGCCATTTCTCCTTGGCACCACTGTCCTTCACACTCACTTGTTCCTTCCCAAAGTCGATGTCGAGTTATAAGCTAATGCTAGAAAGTAAGAGCGGAGGTTTTGTGTGCATCTTACGGGGTTCACTATGACGCCAACTATGTTTATAACTCAAATGTTGACATGCAACTGAAGCCATAACAATTAGCAAAGAGGCAGCTCTTATCTAAGTTGAGGTACTACTGTTTTAGGAAAAAAACAACATGGCAAAAACTTAATTTGTGGTAATGATGAATGAATACATTGTCCCTCAGATGCCCCAAATGCCATGGGTATGTGGCGACAGTACCATGCTGGAGCAGATCGAGAGGAAACGTACGCTCTGCAAAGAAATCCGCTCCAGACAACATCCGCACCTGCAGAGATATCTGGAGAGGCCTCCTACAGACCGAAGCGAGGACAAGCAGCCCGAGCGGAGTCAATGCAAGCAAGAGAGCGCCTCGGTCCTCCCCGCTTGTGGGAAAAGAAGCGGGGTGAAAAAGATCCGTCCTCCCCCTTACCCGACACAGACAACCGTCTTCTGGGACACTGCTATCTGACTGCATCTGCCACGCACAAATCCCAGAATTAAGCCCCTCCTTCTCCCTGACTATTAGAGCACCGCGAGGGGCTTGATGCTCGCTTACCATAGCAATATTTCTGCCTGTTCAGGTTGTCATGTTTTCTTATCATCGCTGGTATGATATTTGATATTTTTCTATTTTCTTGTGGCTGGATACTTGTAATATAACTAGTAGAGTAGATATTTGATGAATAGATATTTTCTAAATCAGATGAAAAAGTATCCTAAATGATGTACAGTAGATGTAGATGCAATCTAATGTTTCTTTAGCTTAATTTATGTTTCTATTGGTTCCTTTGAGCTGGACGCATAATCAATGAATACTGGTACTGTTGTAGCATCATTTTCTTATGCCCAACTCTTTTGTTTTTTCGTGCGTGTGCTTACTGGCACTAAAATGAATGGACTCTTCACTTTTGTCTGCATTTGTTTGACATTTTCACTGTTGTATTGAAAGTTTAGAGAGTGGGATGGGTATAGGCCATTGAAGAAGAAATTGATAGTCAAGGCAAAATGGAGTGCACTACCTGGCTGCAACCAGCAGAGGCACTGTCAATATCATACAATAGGTTGTATTCAGTCACTTTAGAAAGGAAATGAACGAATTGGTGGGCCACCAACCAACATGGCTGACACTGCAACCGTGTGCAAACTATTTAAGAATACAAGGGGCATAGTTCTTACCACTAAAAATCAAACTATGCAGTAGAATTGATCCCTGTACGTTATCAATAAAAGATGTGTCAAGTGCCCAGACACGTCCAACTATCTGGTGCTCCAGATGTCATTTGACACAGCGAAACAGATGAAAGAAGCCTACAACTTCTTCTGTGGTTAGGTCAAGAAAACTGGTATCAAGACTCTCGCATGAATCGTGCATTGTTGTTGCTTGGATAACGTTGCATTTCATGATTTAACTTTTCTTCTTGCGAGGCCGTGTCCTTGTAAACAAACTGCGAGTAGCACACCATTAACTGGATCCACTGTTTTTCATTTTCCCATTATCTTAACCACTCATAAAGGTAATCGGAGAAACCACTTTTTTGGGGAATTTTGTCTATCGTTCACAATCATTATGAGAAACAAGAAGACAAGAGTTATAAAAAATTAAAATCAGAGAGTTTTTAAATTGTTTTAGAGGCTACAACGGTGACTCTCATTAGCCGCATCTTTCAAGCGTTTTTTATCATCTTTAAAATCCTAAAAAAAATAAAAAAAAGATTGTGACCAATAGTCAAAATTCCAAACAGGTGCATTTCCCCTTTAAGACATGGCGGGTTGTAAATGAGACCGACAAGTAATCATAACTCACTGTAACTGCATGGCCCGATAAGTTTTGGCCATGTTGTCTTGTTGTTGTTGCACGCCTCGTTACGAGTACCCATGGTTTCCCCCGTCTTTATCAAAATATAACTAAAGATGTCAACAAAAAATTCGTTCTAAGAACTCTGACACAAGATAAAATACAAATAATATCAAGACAATACTGAAACGGGAAACACTTAATGTTAAAAGTACATCAAGCAAACATTCAATCACTGCAAACTTGGACTTGCACTGGTGTGATATCTTCGAGAGCCACTTTTCTCCTCCTCGTTTCGTAAAATCTTGACATTTTTCGACCTTCTTGATCAGCTCTTGAGGAGCTCTGAAGAAACCTATCCTTTTCGCGATTTCAACAGTTCCAACAACCTAAAACAACGCATGCATAGGGCATTTTTCTTGGAGAAAGGCAAAAGGCTTTGACAAGAGACGCACACTGGCCCACCACTTCGAGACTCGCATATTCAATGACGTCAGGTGAATACAACCTATTCAATACAAGCACAAATAGGGCTGCAGCTAGTAATCGAATAAATCAGTTCGATTAGATAAAAGCTTCAGTTAATATTATGTTGTTTGGACTAAATGTTTACTGAGTGTAACTGTCAACAATGTGCAAAATTCGGAACTTTAAATGCGCGGACATAGTTTTTCCCCAATGCAATAGAGTGGATTAATTTATATTTGCCCATAGTTGATCAATGCCATTAAACCAACTGCCCATCCCTGATTGAGTTCTCTCCAGCATGTTCTAGAATGTACAACAGTCAGAGCTAGGACACAAGCAGGAATCTGTGTGCGCTTTAGTTTGTGTATTACGGTAACATGTCACTTTGCCTTTTTCAAAGGAAATCTGGAGTGTAGTGATGGGGTGGGGGGGGCAGAGAAAGTGTATGTTTCTGTTGTATTTAATGGCGCCAACGCAGGTGTGTCTGGTAGCAAATTAGAATATTTACATTGTTAACAGTATAGTTTCCAAAACCAGCCAAAGCCTGTTGAAAACTGTGTGGTTGCACTTTTGGGTGGTTGCTTCTTTTAAATATTTGGGTTTGGTGGCAATAGTTGGTTGGTTGAACGCCGGCGCCTTTACTTTGCCACGCACACTGCAAGCACCAGGACACGGTGTAAATACTTGACGCCAACTACCAGCCTGTACAATCAACACCTGAGCTTTTAGGACATTTCCGGATTTTCCTGCAGATTATAATAGCCATATGCACGTGCTTAATAAGAAATACCTTTCAAGACGATGCTTATATACAGTATATATTTTTGAAAACAGTTGCGAGCTGTGCCATGTTAAGTTTTATTTGGAGGTTAAGTTTGAAAAAAAAAAACCCCGACGATTTCAGGATTGGCTGTGATGTTACATGCAGTCCTTTGTCAATTGGGCTGTGAACAAAGATCTAGGACCTATAGCATAGTGACACCTCAAACTAATAGACACAAAGGACAGGGGCCTCGAAGTTGTTTTGTAAAGAAAAGTGCACTACTCATCATGTTCCATCACACCTAATCAGGCTGGTAACAATGTCCCACCCCTCCCTCGGCTCTCTCCCTCTACCTCAACCTGCTTACGTCATCTCCATTGGACCCCTCTTGCACATGAAAATGCAATGTCCTCATTGCCAAATGGTGTGAGTTTGACAAGTGCAGTAACCATATCCTCTGGTGAGAATCAATGCTACCGTGTTGTATCAGTGTGTGTGTGTGTGTGTGTGTGTGTGTGTGTGTGTGTGTGTGTGTGTGTGTGTGTGTGTGTGTGTGTGTGTGTGTGTGTGTGTGGGAGAGAGCTCCGCATTTGTGCGTGCCTAGCGACACTGTATGCAAGTCGGTTCTTCTATTGAAAAAAACAAAACAAAAAAAAGATTGTTTTCATGATGTTGGCTTTGCCCAAAAGTCCCCATGATATTGCGGGGGAGGCTGTGGGTGAAGTTTGGAAATGTATCGATGATGATGTACAATCTTGTGTAAGTATAAACGTGCACTGTGAAAAGGTAGGGAGAGCACCGCACCGTCAGAGTCCTCTGTCTTATTGCACTCAGTGTTCTCTTGTTTCTGCGTATTTTGAAGAAAAAGGGAGAAAACCATGTTTGAGGAAAAAAGTACTGTATTCTGATTGTCACTTGGGTTTGTTAAGAGAACTAAATAAATATGAACTTGAAACCTGCCGTGGAATATATCTGTGTAATGATTAATAGATTCTACTGTATTGGAAGCAGCCGTATAATTTAGAATTAGGCCAAAAGTACCTCAATTTATAAGTTTATTTGGTCAACGCAAAACACTTGTATCCCAATGTTTACCTATTTTGATCATTTTAAGCGTAGACAGCGCATTAATTTCAAAAACGCATCACAAACTTTGCTTTTTTTTGTTCATCACTGATTATTATTAACTGCAGACTTCATGTAAGCCAACAAACATAACAAAACATCACTTACTGTGCAAGGTCTGCTGTCATTAGGATACTCATATATTCCCATTTAAATGAAAAATGTCTCATTATCCTCGCGAAGAAACGGGGTCGGGGGCGGTGGGAACAAACACTTTTGGTGTCTTTCTCGCCAGTTCCAGGTCCTAAAGTGCTGTCAAAGTGGACCAACTTGTCAGAATACCTACTAAGACGTCTTCTGTGCAGGTGAGATGCATGATTTATGATCTAGAACATGGGTGTCAAACTCTGGCCCGCGGGCCAAACTTGGCCCGCCATGTAATTTCACTTGGCCCGTGAGGTGATATCAAATTATCACTAGAGCTGGCCCGCCGATTATACACAGCGGCGGTGCCGCGGTACACCGCCAATTCTCATACTTGCCAAACCTCCCGGGAGACTCCCAAATTTCTGTGCCCCTCCCGAGAATTGTTACGTCCACTTTTCTTCCAGTCCAACAAGTGCTGGCTCAGTTACATAATATGTGCAGCTTTGGCACGCACACAGAAGTGAATGCAACACATACTTGATCTTCAGTGATACAGGTTACACTGAGGGTGGCAGTATAAAAACCTTTAACATTGTTAGAAATATACGCCACACTGTGAATCCACACCAAACAAGAATGACAAACACATTTCGGGAGAACATCCGCACAGTAACACAACATAAACACAACAGAACAAATATCCAGAACCCTTTGCGGCACTAACTCTTCCGGGACGCTGCAAGGTGTGTGTATGTGTGTGGGGGTGGGGGGGGGGGGGCTTGGGGTTTGGAGGTAGCGGGGGTGTATATTGTAGCATCCCGGAAAAGTTAGTGCTGCAAAGGGTTCTGGGTATTTGTTCTGTTGTGTTTATGTTGTGTTACTGTGCGGATGTTCTCCCAAAATGTGTTTGTCATTCTTGTTTGGTGTGGATTCACAGTGTGGCGTATATTTCTAACAATGTTAAAGTTGCTTATACGACCACTCTCAGTGTAAACTGTATCGCTGTTGATGAAGTATGATTTGCATTTACGTGTGTGTGCGTACAGGTGCGTATCTTGTGACTGGACGGGCACGTTGTTAGAAGGGATGAAAAGCGGACGTGACGTTAGCTCGTAGAGGACGTTAAAAGCAGTGCCTGTAAGGCACGCCCCTAAGACTGTGGAATACAAGATATAAAGACTGATGGACACCTTCGTTCGATAATGAGGGTTGCCTCAGCGCAAAGCCTGAGCCCCGACATTAATGAACTAGCATCCAAGAAAAGATGGCAGGTATCTGGCTTGGGCACATCAGATTAGATCAGTGTGTTGCAAACTTAGCAGTTTAAAGTCCTGATTGGTTGGTTTATTCATTATTTTATTTTCAAATGTATTAGCCTGTGGAAAAAGTTAATGTTGATATTTACCTCAGAAGGCTGCAAATAGAAAAGAGGCATTCAATTTTTATTTAAATTGTATTTGATATGCCATTGATATTTTTTAATTATTATTATTATTATTTGAAACTCGATTTTGCATGTCACTATAAAGTTATATAAGCCTTGCTTGTTCAATATATAATGCAAAACTTGTTTGGGTCCCTATCAAAAAGGTTAATTTGTTCAACCTTGGCCCGCGGCTTTGTTCAGTTTTAAATTTTGGCCCACTCTGTATTTGAGTTTGACACCCCTGATCTAGAATAAACCTACAGGGAGCAGGGAAGCGAGGAAGCAGCAGACCACTCCATGGAAGTGATCGCGGTGCCGCTATAAATATTTTGTCTGTGTTAGCGCTTATAATAACAATATCACAAACACTTGGTTAATATTCAAGTCACAAAATGTAAATGGAGTATTGTTGGCGCTTTTTGAATGGTTATTTATTGGATTTTATGGGTCGAACAGAGGAGCTCCCATTGGCTGCGCTGTAAGTGTCGTAAGCTGGCTTGTTGTGAAGTGTTTGATGCGGAGGGCCTCAGGCAGGGTGCAGGTAAGATGATTCTTTACTTCAATACACAAGGCAACATTCCATAAACTGGGTGCTAGAACGTACATAGTGTGACACAAACAACAAAATCCAAAAAACACACCGTCGTCTGTAGCAAACAGCAAAACAAAAACAGCAGAATATGAAAGGGAGTGATTAGGTACAGAACCCGGTGAGGACGCTAATCAACAAACAGAAAGCAGGTGCGGTTAATCAGTCACCTAGCAACAAGAAAACGAGCAAAGGAGCATTGACAAACATAACAGGCCACTAAACTAAGGAGAATAATACCCAGACTCCAACATAGGATGACAAATCATAACAGTAAGCTGACTTTTATTTACCTTTGTTTAATACTTAGAATGCATTTTTTTTTTTAAATCCATCCGTCGTCATGTCCTTCATAATGATCCCAAAATTTAAAAAAAAAAGTGCAGCTCCCCTTTAAATGAAACATGCCTTTTAAAAAGAAAAAAAAACTTAGATAGTAAACATTAGTTATATATTATATATTACATAATGTTAGTTAAGCTGGTGTCTCTCCAGTCGCCTTTACGTCTCCACCTCATCGCTACAGACTACAGACTCTGATTACATTGAAAACAAATTTATTAAAAAAATAACCAAATAACAATATCTTATAATAAATACAAATATTAGAGAAATAAAGAAACCTACGATTTTTGGTTGTGTTTTCCTCTCCATTTGCTGAATGGCGATATACGACATATATCTCGATATTTTTTCCGTAAAGTATAAACAAAACCGTCATTGTTATGACTTAGTAAGTCCTTCCAGCTGCTTCTCCGTCAAACACACTATCAGCAGCTTTTCAATATTTACATGGATAAATGTCAGCCGTTTGGATATTATTTCAACATTCTTGGCTGGCGATAAACTCATTCTGCTTCAGTAGGGTGCAGACCAGCAGTGATACGCTCCAATTGCTTCGCCAAGTTAGCTACACGCTCAGTCATGTTTTTGATGATATCTTTCTTTAATTCAAATCTGCTTCTTCTTCTCACCACTGTCCTTCACACTCACTACCTTTCTTACCATGGTTGGAAAAACAAAGTGAGCTCAATCTATTGCTATAAGCCAGTCCTTCTCAAATAGTGGGGCAGGCATGGTGCGATGCCATGGGGGGCCGCGTGTGACTTCGGGGAACATGCTTTTTTTGCCATAGCAGAATATGATGAAGCGTATGTAGCACTTGGCTTCACTGGAACCACGGTGGGAGACCAGGAAAGACCGGTGTGTCGTTTCCTTTAATGTTAATATACTTACAATGTTATGCAGAGATATACTTATAACATTTTTTTAGACAAATGTTACTATTTTTAGTCACGGTGGAGAGTCGGGGATGGCAAAGTATTTTTTTCTTTCTAGGGGGGCGTAACAATAAACAATTGAGAAGCACTGCTATGAGCTAATGCTAGCAAGTAAGACCAGATCAGGGGATCTTCTGGGGCAGTGGTCCTCAACCACCGGTACCGGTTTGTGGATTGATTGGTACTGCACAAGAAATGAAAAAAAAATTTTTTTTTAAATGTATTTGTTTTTGTATTTTTTTTTTTTTTTTTTAATTAAATCAACATAAAAAACACAAGATACACTTACAATTAGTGCACCAACCCAAAAAACCTCCCTCCCCCATTTACACTCATTCACACTCATTTGCACAAAAGGGTTGTTTCTTTCTGTTATTAATATTCTGGTTCCTACATTATATATCAATACAGTCTGCAGGGATACAGTCCGTAAGAACACATTATTGTATTTTTTTATGACAAAAAATACAATAATAGCCGTGGGACAAATTTTCAAACGTTACAAAAAGGTTGGGGACCACTGTTCTGGGGTACACTGTGACATTTGCTCCGCCTACTAATGGCAGGGAATGCCTTCATCTCAAAATGTTGCTTACAACTTAAAGGTTTCATATTATGATTTTTTTTTCTACATTTAAAACATTTCCTGGTGGTCTACACTACATGTCATGGTGGTTTTTGGGTCAAAACTTTGCAGAAATCATGTTTTGCAGACCATCTTCAAGCCACTTTCTGACCACCTCTTCAGGATGTGCCATTTTGTGGGCGGGTGTTATTAACGTAACTCCACTTTGACGGCATCATTCCCCTGCCATCATTGTTGTACTTTTAAGCGCATCCATAGCGAGTCTACTGACAGATTAAGTTCAAACTAGTGTTGTAACGATACCAATATTTTGAGTTGAGTTGAGTTTGAGTTTATTTCAAACATGCAAGCATACAACATGATACATCACAATTTCCAGTTTCTCTTTTCAACATTTTGGTACCGGTACTAAAATAATTTTGGTACTTTTCGGTGCTTTTCTAAATTAAAGGGACCAAAAAAAATACATTAATGGCTTTATTTTAACAAAAAATCTTGGGGTACATTAAACATATGTTTCTTATTGCAGTTAAGTCCTTAAATAAAATAGTGAACATACTAGACAACTTGTCTTTTAGTAGTAAGTAAACAAAGAAAAGCTCCTAATTAGTCTGCTGACATATGCAGTAGGGATGTCCCGATCCGATATTTGGATCGGATCGGCTGCCGATATTTGCCAAAAAATTGCGTATCGGCAAGGCATGGGAAAATACCGATCCAGATCCAGTTTAAAAAAAAACTCAGGTCCGTGTTTTCCTACGCACCGATTTAAATAATACATTCCACTTTTCTGCTGCTCTGTAATTTCCGTTCCGCATTTTCCAGCACACCTTCAACACATCCACAATTCTCAAGCAGTTGCTTTTAGCTGCTGGCATTACACGACAGGCTCTTCTTACTCTTTTCTGTGTCTGTGCTTCTCACAGACAAGCAAGCGCACCTTCTTACACACGTCACATACTGTCACGACATACGTCACATACTGTCACGTCATACGTCACATACTGTCACATCATACGTCACATACTGTCACGTCATACGTCACATACGTATACGTCCTCCCCGAGCAGAGAGGTAGCAGCATGGCTAACGTTAGCTGTGATGCTAGCGCAGCCGTGTGACCAACGTTCTCTCTAAGGTGCGCGCTTGTGCAATTGTGCACTGTTTAAGCGTCCTCTGCGCATAGCAATTCTATGCCACGCACAAAATCAAATACAAAAATAAGCGCATAACAATTTTCGACACACGGACACGACAGAGACAACAGTTTTCGTCATCATTGTTCAAATATTGTGACGTCTGTCGAGACGCTTATCTCCATTCGGTGCCACACGCCCACATCCACATCAACACCGTATGAAAAAATTTGTGATTTTTTTTTAGTTGTGATTTCCTTCTCTGCATGAAAGTTTAAAAGTAGCATATATTAATGCAGTATGAAGAAGAATGTTTTAATGTAGACATGCAAGCCTTGAAAGAAAATTTTGAAAATCAAGACTACATTTCCTGCAAATGGATGCATTTCTACCCTATATTTTAACTTTAGATTTATTCTCATATCAAACTCTTTTGGCTGTCTTTTTGACACTTACATCAGGCGCCCCCCTCCACACCCTGGATTATAAATAATGTAAATAATTCAATGTGATTATCTTGTGTGATGACTGTATTATGATGATAGTATATATCTGATAGTATAATGTCTAGGAAGGGGAGGAGAAGGATAATGTGGGAAACAGTGCAAGGTGATGATTACAACTGAAACTGGAAGTGAGGAAACTGGCTATGGATGTCGTCATTATCTTGAGGAAATTGGATAAAAGACGAGGTTTGAATGAAAGCTACCGTAGATGTAAGTTACAGAAGTCTGATTTTGCTTACCTATGTATGTACAGTATAGGCCTTGGTATAATTTATGCACACAGGACAATACACTGGCAACATATTGGTAATTTATAACAATGGTCTTAAACCCCAAGTGTTTTAATTTATTTTGATCAGTATTTCCACTGTTCTACTGTCCACTGTTATATACTCCTGCCTTAAAAATGCACATCTTATGATTTTTAGTGACCGAATCTGGGGAGAGTAGCATAGAAGTTTCAGTATACTGACTTGCCTAAAATCACTGTGAACTCACTACATAGGAAACAAGTGCATATCTAGGACACAGTACAGTAAATATCTATACCACCCTGTGAACAACGACAACCAGAAAGAAACCATCTCTATATTGTCAGACAAGGAGTCAGTTATTAATTCTGTTGGTAATTTTGATGCATTTAAGACAGGGTAGATGCAGTCTTCTGTTTTGTAACAAATTGTGATGTAAACATACTGTATCCTTCCAGCTCTATCCCCCTGACATAGTGGCTTCTCCAGTTTTGCCTTGTATACTATAACAAAGCCCCTCAATGTCAGCCATATGAAATCCATATTCTGTACTAACGTTTGTTTATGAACTGTCTTACGTGTGGAACTGTGGCCGCTATAGACAAGGTTATGGGAATTGTGTCATGTATAATATAAAATACAAGTCATACACTTGACACTGAAATCACTCCCACAGGAAGTTGTGGGTAAAGGGAACACAAGTCACTGTTGCTGGCTGACAAGCTAATCCGTAAACCTGACTGTGCCTAGCATACCCTAATGAGGCCCATTAACTGTCCATACTGAAGCCTACTTTTGAGCAGTGCTACGGAATGCATAGAGAGAAAGCAGCTGAGTGAGCATTTGTGTCAGCCCTCCCAGCTGACAGCCTGATGGCTTCAATCATTTCTTACATTTGTATACATGAGAGAGGCATTTGTAGAGAACTTACTGCTGCCTCTATTCTTTAAAACTCACATCTGCAAAATCACTGGCTATGTGGTTTATGAATACAAAACTGAAGCAAAATGGCTGTGAAAATATATATTTTTTTGTGGTAATGCTTTGTTTATTCTTGTTTTATAATGCTTATAGAGTACAGATTCAGGAATTCATTGTAAAAGTAAATCTGATTTAGGGAGGAGTTAAGTCCAAGGAATCCAGAGCATAATAACTTAATGACTCTTTCAGAATTGTTATTATTATTTTTCAAATTCATAATGGGTGAATGGATGATAGAAGTGTGTCATGTAATTAAACATATTCATTACGTACGACCTGGTTTCTTTATTTGCTGCTGAAGTGAAAGACAGATAAATGCTCTTTGTAATCGTCTACTGCAATTAAATTAACCTAAGCTGGATAAAGAATTACACTTTACCTGGTTTAAAAAAGATGATTTGTCCAAATGAATAAATCCACTGTGAGGAAATTGTTGTTTTTCCTTGCAACACTGTAAAACTGACACACACACAGTTATGCAGACAGTGGGTAGACGATGATCATAATCACATCTTCTATGTCTTCCTTAGAAGCAGCCTATTGTTGTTGGTCTATATCACTACTAAGAACCTGACCACACATGCAAGACAGTATATAACAGTGTGGAAAGTGAAGAAGAGTGTGAGCCACCATTCAAAAGATAAATCCACAACTAGAAGCATCGTTAAAAAAAATGCAGGGCCAGGCACATGACAGAAATGATCATCTGCAGCCATGCACAGAGGAGCCAAAACCAAGGGCGAAACTCACAGCAACTTAACGGTGAACTGCACTTTTTTTGGGGAATTTTGCCTATCATTCACAATCATTATGAACGACATGACGACGGATGTTCTTTTGTTTTTTTAATGTATTGTAAATAGTAAATAAATGTGATCAAAAGTCCGCTTACAATGGAGCCGCCCTAATCTGCCAATAAAGCCCTTAAAAAACATCCAAACACCTCCCTTAAGGTTGTATATACATGATGTAAGTATATATATGTAATGTAGTAACGGGCACATTTATAATAACGGTTCTTATTTACGTATTTTGTACATTTTAAACATACAGGGCGCATTAATTTCAAAAACGCATCACAACATTCGCTTTTTTTTTCAACTACATCACTGATTACTGCTCACTGCAGACTTTATGAGAGCCAAGAAACATAATAAAACATCAATTACTGTACGAGGTCTGCTGACTGAGGGGATGTTCATATATTCCCGTTTAGATGAAGAAGGACTCATAATCGTAGTGAAGAAAACTTCTTTTCGTGCCGTTCTCGCCATTTCCGTGTCTAAATGGGCTGTCAAAGTGTCCCAACTTGTCGAAATACGGCCTCGTCTTTTTACTATTCAGGTGAGAGGCATGATTTATGCTTCTACAGATTCTACAATATAGTTTGACGAGCAAGGAAATGAGGAAGCAGCTCATCAGTTGATCATGTCAACATTGGTACACGAGCTGGTGATCATGGCGCCGCTATAAAACGTTAGTTTATTTTAGCGCTTATGATAACAATATCACTAATACTTGGTTAATATTCAAGTCACGAAAAGTAAATGGAGTATTGTTGCCGCTTTTGGATGTTTTTTTATTGGGTTTTATGGGCGGAATAGAGGACCTCCCATTGGCTCTGCTGTAAGTAGACATTCATTTACATTTATTTACGAGTTAAAAAGCATTAAAAAAAATAGATCCACAATGATTGTGAACAATAGGCAAAATTCCAAAAGAAAGTGCATTTCCCCTTTAAAAACAAAAACTGCTTCACAAAATACCATTTCATGTAGACATGATGTAAAGTCTGAAATGAAAATATTTTTTACAAAATTCTACATTGGGAGTTTATTTTAAGCTTGAAAGAGGCATGAAAGCGCAAAAAATAGTTGAATTGAAATGTCCTTTTTTTCTTGCTTGTCAAGAGAACATGTGCTCTACTCTTGCATAATTGTCCCAGACTGGGGATTTTGATGAAACCACTGAAAACACTGTACTTACATTTGCAGAGCTTCAATATATATGTATACGTATATTGCAGACAAACTTGTGTGGATACAGTCATTGCCTCTGATTGATCCAGGCCTCTAGTGGGAAATAATGTTGTGTCGTTCACGAACGATTCGTTCAAAAGAACGAATCTTTTGAGTGAACGTACTGAGCCGAATCACTTCATGAACTGATTCGATCCTTTCTCAGTTCAGTTGAGCTCCGCCGGGACCATGCCGGTATGAGTGGAACTGGCGCATTCTGTGACTCACTGAACCCTCGACGTCGGCGAATGACGCAGCCAGCTACTCATCATGGGGGCGGGGGGAGGGACTGAGCGAACGATTCGTTCACCGCGGATTAACGACATGAATCACTCAGTGAACGACAGAATCAGGACTCGCGAACCTACTGACACAGAGAACTGACTGTGTCACGGAGGAGGACGTCACATTGAGGCTCTCGTTCAGTCACTGTGCGCGTCGTTCATTGGGTGCTGAGGGCTTGTGTCGTTCGCGAACTGACACACACCGAGATCTGCCGCTGGGGAAGCTGTTACTGACTGACTCATGATTCGCCGACCTGCACACAGAACTGCTGCTGCAGAAGTGATTCAGGTTCACGTACTGAACTGTGCTGACTGTGGCACTGTGTCAGTCACTCACTGCCTGGTGTACTGCATGCACAGAGCTGTGTAGGGACTCGCGTTCACCCTATTTTCTGCTTCTCCCGCGAATGTCTGCACTGTACTGTACTACGCACCCCCCCTCTTATTTTTTTTGGGGGGGGGGGGGATTCGTTGAACGAATTTTTTGAACGACTCAATTTAAGGAACTGATTATAGTGATTCAGTACAGTCAAAAGAACTGCCGATCCCATCACTAGTGGGAAAGGAGTACTTGTTTTTGGGTTTTAAAGACGAGTCCATGTGTTTGAAGACATATTTGACAAAGAAAGACTGTTAAAAACAATCTCGTGCTAAACACAATGTACTGCATATATTACTGTAAGGAGTATTTCTACAACTTGTAATTTCCTTGCCAAATAAGATAATTAGGTTCCAACTTCTAAATATAGGAAAATGAAGTTCACATTACAAAACGACGTTCATGATGTTTCAGAGGTGTTCATGAATGCTGTGTTCAAATATGCTGGCAGAATTAGTCATTTTAGTTAGTGTTGCACTCATTCTAGTTCCTTCTTTAAAAGGAGAAGAAAACAGGTTAAAAATATAATTGAGTCTTTTCAAACTATCATACCATTCGCTAAATTAATTGACAGTAATTTCTGTTGTATGTAATGGTCACCCTTGGTCAGCCAGCTTCATAATAAAGCGGTTTCGAAGCTCGGAGCTAACCACTGGAAATATGGAGGCGAGTCATCTAGACATGCCCATGTTTCTCCTTCTTCTACATGTACAGACGCTTGTGTAAAACACACATGAATACCGTAAGAGAAAGCAATTGCAGCTATTTCGGACACATCACTTCTCAGACGGCAAGAGAACTTTCGAATGTCAGCTGTGATTCTACTGAGCGAAAAACTTTGTCCATTTGTCGAAGGAGAGACAACGAGAATGTGATAAAAAAAAAAAAGGTAGCGTGTGCTTTGTATTACCTGGCCGTCGAGGGAAGACGAGGGAAAACTATGGAGAACAGCGAATGCATTTGGACTGGCAAAGCAGACCGTAACAGTTATTGTGCACCATGTATGTCGCGGACTCAACGTCTAGGTCCAGAGTATATAAAGTCACCAAAAACGAATGGACAATGAAGGTGAAGGCAAAAGAGTGAGTGTCCAGACCAGATATCTAGATCCTTAGTTTGATTGATGTAAACTGTTCTTTATCACATTGTTTACATGTCTAATAAAGATTTGATTAATTTATGATGGCTCAGGTGTGATTCACTACAATAGGGCCCCACAGCGCACTGGATTCCAGTTAATTGAAATACCACAACACTGGATATTGTTCAGATATGTTACATTTAAGAACTTGCACACAAAGCAACACTGGAGGTGACTATGACGTGTGCATTTTCCGCACATGCGTACCGTATTTTTCGGAGTATAAGTCGCACCGGAGTATAAGTCGCACCTGCCGAAAATGCATAATAAAAAAGGAAAAAAACATATATAAGTCGCACTGGAGCCCGGCCAAACTATGAAAAAAACTGCAACTTATAGTCCGAAAAATACGGTACTAGGTCGCGTTGCGCCGGCGGACTGAGGGGGGCGAGGGTCTTAAACGGTGGCATTGTTGTGTGTGGACAAGGATAAGGTTAGGTGTGATTTATAACCTTATCCGGCTTAGTGTAAACGGGGCCTTAGTGACAATTTGATTGGTCCCTATTATACAGTGTTTGAATGGTCTTCCTGGTGAATTGAAGAGAAAAATGTACTTTCCTTCGAATACTCAAACATATGTAATTCTTTTAAATGAGATGTTCCCTATGTACAAAAGTATTTTACATGTCTGTTTTGGCTATTTATACAATATGGACTTGATTGAGTATTTACTGCATTAACCTTTTTCACACAGGAGTTGCATGTCGGTTTTTTATGAATACCCCCACCATCATATTCTATAGCCTTTTTCTTTCCCACTTATTGTGTCAGTAAATACTTAAGTTGCCTTCTACATTTCCCACCATTAGTTTCCTTGTTTTTCCTTCCAAACATGTGGTTTGTGCCTTTTTTTTTTTCTCTTTGGCAGATTGTGTGTCCATTAATGGATTGTGCAGATGAGCAATTCTGACGACATGGAGTAATAGACCATCAGAGACATGAAGGGAAATATGTCATCAGTAAATTATTACTCAAAAAAAATTGATCCAGTTACATTGAAAGGGGCCCGATCGTACATTTCCAACTTTTTAGACCAAACCTTTAAAGTATCTTTAAAATGCTGTACTTTTCTTCTACAAGATGTGGAAGTGCTATATTCATGAGGATGGTGTGTTTTTAAGTTTCCCTAGTTTTATTTTTATGCCCGTAATGAATCTCCCAAACGGTCAAATACGAGAACTTCACAAGATCTTTTGATTTTTGAAGTCTCAACTTTAGAAAGTCCATTCATGACAACTTGGTCGGTATGAACTGTGTTTCTAAACAAGAGTAAGGTAGAAAAAGGAAGATTTTTGGTTTTCAGGGAAGGGAGCTAAAAACTAGGGATGCAAGATGATAGATTCTGATTGTATACGCTAAAGTCCTAGTAATAATCATGGTTTCATGATTATTATTCTTTAATTAATTTCACCATAAAAATTCAAATAATTAAAAACTAATAAAATCACATAAACATTCCTTGCGGATTTTGATGTGTTATTTATTACCGTTGGAAATACAAATAATCAAAGAATAACTTAACACTACAAAACAACACACAATAATATACAAGTATTGATAATACACACATAAATTAATCAATACTTGTACTATTATAATAAGATTAATAAAGTCAAGTGTTGTCATCAATGTTCATCCATGCCTATTTATTCATTATTAATAATCTATCTAGTTGTGTTAACAATAAGTGGAATGCACATATTTAGATCCCATGGTATTGTGCTGCTACTCTACCAGTTGCTGATGTTATGTTAGTGTTTTACACTTGCTATATTAACATACAATGCCTGTAGTTTATTCAACACAGACAAGAAGAAGCAATCTAACATAAATGGCCACTGACTGCAATAACTGTTGTTTGTTTACACTGAACTGACTCAACGATAAGCTTCTTATTATAAGTGACAACTGATAACTTTAAATTCAACTCTTTACCAACACAATACTTCGTGAAGTAACTTGCCACTAACATAATTTAACTCAGTTATTATGTCTTAACTTTACTTTGGTGTGAAAATCTGCACCATAATGGACATATTCCACCATTTAGTCGCAACTTTCTTATGGTATTTTTGCAAATGGGTGAGCCATCATCTTCAATGACTTCCTGCTCATTTTTGAAGGACCCGAAATGTTGCCAAGCTGCCGATTTCAGGCTTTTTTGAGGGTGGAAACAGGTCACTGCTTTGTCATACTGCCATTTTTAACCTGATTTGGCATACTAGTGTGTCCCTCAATAGGACTATAATCGTCTGCACCACTGGTGTAACTTTGATAATGTAAAGACAATGTCAATCATTAACATGATGGGAGTTACCTGCTGGAAAGGATACGTCATGTGCAAACAGTGGTTGCTTTCTTCGGTGCTGAACCCCCCCCCCCCCCCCCCCACTGGAGGTCTTTTCTTTCCCAAGGTGGGATGCTCTGGAGCAGGGGTCCCAACCTTTTTTGCACCAGGGACCGGTTTAATGTAGGTATTATTTTCACGGACCGGCCTTCCACGTGTGGCAGATAATTACAGCTAATGAGTGCATGAAAAATGAATACATGAAAAACTCACCATAACATTCAATTAGTGGGAGCCCCTGGACTTTTTACAAAAAAGCTGTCTATAGACTTTTGTTTTTTGCTCATTTTTGCTGGTAATGGGCTTTTTTTTGGCTTTAGTTTCTGATGGGTTATGGGTGATACATCACATTTAAGGACAAGAGCATGGATATACAGTGTAAGAAAGCTAGAAATACTTGACATTAGTTCCAATAGATTTCTGTGGATTACTATTTCCATTCTAAAACGTATGTATTCACATTTTGTGCAATATTTCATACATAAATACACTAATGCTAGCTTTTTATGTCCAATTTTCCATCCGTAAATACCGCCGTTATTGCTAACTACTTGTGTGATAGGACGATGTGCAATAATACTTTAACTTACTAGGCCAAAGAAGATGTGTATTTTCTACATTCAGCACAATTATTATTTGCAACAATTTAGCACGTCTCCATCTGCCTTAAGCAGTTTAACTACTATGGTCACTTTGTTCCTGATCTGCCCTGATCTTAGGTCATCAACCTGCTGCGGACTGCAGACGGATCCTAGCTTTTGGCTATGATTTGGCACCTTCAGATTTTATATGTTTATTAATGTGCATTGTCCCATGTAACAAATATAGCAAATGGCGACTTCTTATCAGGAGTTTTATAATACATCTATGATCAAGCTTATTGATGTGTGTGGTGGGACTGGCCAAAGTTAAAGTTAAAGTTAAAGTTTAAGTACCAATGATTGTCACACACACAGTAGGTGTGGTGAAATTATCCTCTGCATTTGACCAATCACCCTTTGATCTCCCCCTGGGAGGTGAGGGGATCAGTGATTTAACCCCCAATTCCAAACCTTGATGCTGAGTGTCAAGCAGGGAGGTAATGGGTCCCATTTTTATAGTCTTTGGTATGACTCGGCCGGGGTTTGAAGTCATCCATCCATCCATCCATCTTCTTCCGCTTGATCACCCCCTGGGAGGTGAGGGGAGCAGTGAGCAGCAGCGGTTGAGGTGGGGGGGTAGCAGGGGGTGTATATATTTTCAAGTACTTCTTATATATATATATATATATATATACATATATATATACATACTGTATAAATAATCCGTTCATGACTGAGTATATCCGTTCGGCCACCGTGTTCAATAGAGAAGTCTGATCTACAAAATAGCATACCCTTCCCCTTCGAGCTGTCCTGGATGAATTGAAATTATTTTTTCCAATCATTTTGGAACTTGCAAGCGTACTTTTTCTTCTTACTCGTCATCGCCATGTCTCTTCTTCGTTCTTCTGCTTCGTCTCTGTTATGCTTTTGGACATTACTACTTGCTGTACTTTTGAAGCAATGCATGATGGGAATCCGGATGTTGTGTGTCAGTGTATTAACGTGCCGGCTGGAATAAACACACGCTGAGAAATAGCTCCGTGCCTGCCTACTTTATGGGTTATAGATAAACCTATGGATAACGGAGACATATATAATAGTCTACTTTTCAGGTGAGAGAGGACGCTAAAGGCAGTGCCTTTAAGGCACGCCCCCAATATTGTTGTCCGGGTGGAAATCGGGAGAAATTCGGGAGAATGGTTGCCCCTGGAGATTTTCGGGAGGGGCACTGAAATTCGGGAGTCTCCCGGGAAAATCGTGAGGGTTGGCAAAAGGGGTGTGGGAAAAAATCGATTTGAATTCGAATCGGGATTCTCCCAGTGTGCGATTCAGAATCGATTCTCATTTTTTTTAAATTGTTTTTTTAAATTAATCAATCCAACAAAACAATACACAGCAATACCATAAGAATGCAATCTAATTGCAAAACCAAACCTGACCCAGCAACACTCAGAACTGCAATAAACAGAGCAATTGAGAGGAGACACAAACACGACACAGAACAATACAAAAGTAGTGAAACAAAAATGAATATTATCAACAACAGTATCAAAATTAGTTACAATTTCAACATAGCAGTGATTAAAAATCCCTCATTGACTTTATCATTAGATATTTATAAAAAAAAAAAAAAAAGAACAATAGTGACACAGTGGCTTACACTTGCATCACATCTCATAAGCTTGACAACACACTGTGTCTAATATTTTCACAAAGATAAAATAAGTCATATTTTTGGTTCATTTAATAGTTAAAACAAATTTACATTATTGCAATCAGTTCAATCAATCAAAAATCTACTACTCTGCTTGCATGTCAGCAGACTGGGGTAGATCCTGCTGAAATCCTATGTATTGAATGAATAGAGAATCGTTTTGAATCGGGAAAAAAAATCGTTTTTGAATCGAGAATCGCGTTGAATCGAAAAAATTGATTTATAATCGAATCGCGTGACCGCAAGAATCGATATTGAATCGAATCGTGGGACATCCAAAGATTCACAGCCCTAGTTGGCAAGTATGTGTCAAGTATGAGGAAATGCGGTCGTTATAAACTATTTAATGTCTCTATGCGGCCCGGTACCGGCGCCGGTACCTGGACCGGTGGTTGGGGATCACTGTCTGGGGGACATTTCCAGGTGTTCTCATTTCACAAATGTATTCTGCACCAAAAATAAGAATACAAGTCTTCGACCACATGCCTCATTTTAAAATGTTTTTTGAGGGGGGCTTGTGCATGATATAATTAGGACTTCCACAATCCGAAACTCATCATAAAATGTTGACAATGGCATCTATCCATCCATCCATTTCCTACCGCTTGTCCCTTTCGGGGTCGCGGGTGTGCCGGAGCCTATCTCAGATAATTGTATATACAGGTAAAAGCCAGTAAATTAGAATATTTTGAAAAACTTGATTTATTTCAGTAATTGCATTCAAAAGGTGTAACTTGTACATTATATTTATTCATTGCACACAGACTGATGCATTCAAATGTTTATTTCATTTAATTTTGATGATTTGAAGTGGCAACAAATGAAAATCCAAAATTCCGTGTGTCACAAAATTAGAATATTACTTAAGGCTAATACAAAAAAGGGATTTTTAGAAATGTTGGCCAACTGAAAAGTATGAAAATGAAAAATATGAGCATGTACAATACTCAATACTTGGTTGGAGCTCCTTTTGCCCCAATTACTGCGTTAATGCGGCGTGGCATGGAGTCGATGAGTTTCTGGCACTGCTCAGGTGTTATGAGAGCCCAGGTTGCTCTGATAGTGGCCTTCAACTCTTCTGCGTTTTTGGGTCTGGCATTCTGCATCTTCCTTTTCACAATACCCCACAGATTTTCTATGGGGCTAAGGTCAGGGGAGTTGGCGGGCCAATTTAGAACAGAAATACCATGGTCCGTAAACCAGGCACGGGTAGATTTTGCGCTGTGTGCAGGCGCCAAGTCCTGTTGGAACTTGAAATCTCCATCTCCATAGAGCAGGTCAGCAGCAGGAAGCATGAAGTGCTCTAAAACTTGCTGGTAGACGGCTGCGTTGACCCTGGATCTCAGGAAACAGAGTGGACCGACACCAGCAGATGACATGGCACCCCAAACCATCACTGATGGTGGAAACTTTACACTACACTTCAGGCAACGTGGATCCTGTGCCTCTCCTGTCTTCCTCCAGACTCTGGGACCTCGATTTCCAAAGGAAATGCAAAATTTGCATGGTTGGGTGATGGTTTGGGGTGCCATGTCATCTGCTGGTGTCGGTCCACTCTGTTTCCTGAGATCCAGGGTCAACGCAGCCGTCTACCAGCAAGTTTTAGAGCACTTCATGCTTCCTGCTGCTGACCTGCTCTATGGAGATGGAGATTTCAAGTTCCAACAGGACTTGGCGCCTGCACACAGCGCAAAATCTACCCGGACCATGGTATTTCTGTTCTAAATAGGCCCGCCAACTCCCCTGACCTTAGCCCCATAGAAAATCTGTGGGGTATTGTGAAAAGGAAGATGCAGAATGCCAGACCCAAAAACGCAGAAGAGTTGAAGGCCACTATCAGAGCAACCTGGGCTCTCATAACACCTGAGCAGTGCCAGAAACTCATCGACTCCATGCCACGCCGCATTAACGCAGTAATTGAGGCAAAAGGAGCTCCAACCAAGTATTGAGTATTGTACATGCTCATATTTTTCATTTTCATACTTTTCAGTTGGCCAACATTTCTAAATATCCCTTTTTTGTATTAGCCTTAAGTAATATTCTAATTTTGTGACACACGGAATTTTGGATTTTCATTTGTTGCCACTTCAAATCATCAAAATTAAATGAAATAAACATTTGAATGCATCAGTCTGTGTGCAATGAATAAATATAATGTACAAGTTACACCTCTTGAATGCAATTACTGAAATAAATCAAGTTTTTCAAAATATTCTAATTTACTGGCTTTTACCTGTATATATATATATATATATATATATATATATATATATATATATATATATATATATATATATATATATAAATGTGGGTGGATCGGACACTGCGGTGTGTAACCTGTGGACAGCAGCACCAGGCTGCCGTGAGTGTGATGAGCCACGGAGCCAAGTAGAGGAAGAAAGCAGAGACGTCACATAGATGCAAGCAGCAGTAGCTGCCTTCGCCGCTAATCACACAACATTACCTAGACAAGCTAACCTTGCCGTGCTCTAAATGCTTCACCTTTGATACATCGTCTTCAATCTAAATCGGCACATTTGCATTCAACAACATTGATTCAACAATTTTGGAGCACGGGGAATATATATTTTTTTTACCGTCCCAAATATCAATTTGTTCCCCTCCTCTCGCATCGAACAACAGTCTGACTTGGCTAGCGTCAGGCTAGCCAGCTAGCTAGCTAGCTACTCGTATCGCTAACGGTGGTTAGCTAGCTAGCGAGCTGTGGTAACTTGCGTCATGGACGAATTACTAGTGGAAGTAAGGGGGACAAGTGGTGCCTTTTATAAGGTAAGTTGGCGATTTTTTTTTTTTTTTGCAAGTCGGTCGATACACGGTTGCACACATGTCTAGTTATCTGGCGTGGAATGGCCCCGTTGTAGTAGCATTGTGGTACCTGTTCGGTGTCTTGGGGCCTGCGTGTCGCTTTTACACCCGGACAGAAAAGCTGTAAACAAAGCTAAGACTTGTCTTTGCTGACAATAAAACGCTCTCTTTTCTGTGCCGATGCAATAATATTATTAATATTGATGTTGGTTGTTAAGTTGCACACAATGTAATTCAATATCAGTGCAGCAGTCGTCGATTATTAAGCATTCATTTGTAATGTTACCGGTTAAAATGTTTTTTTTCCCCTCACTATTTTTCTATTAAGAATCATCAGTGTATTTGTCCAATGGTTGCCATCTTTTATAGATTTTACGAGGTTGCCAGGGTGTTTGGTTTAAAGTAGCACCTGTCAAAAGCTACACCAGTGATGAATTTGACCGACGTACAACTGTTTAAAATTAATTTATATAAGAGTGTAACAGTGGTCATCCTGCACAGTCCAGCCAGGGTCTACTAATCTGCGCCGAGTTAGAGCTATTTGAGCAGTGCTAGTCAATGAGCTAAACACCACTAGGTGTCAAATCATTGTCTAGTAGAGATGCGCGGATAGGCAATTTATCTCATCCGCAACCGCGTCAGAAAGTCGTCATCCATCCGCCATCCACCCGATGTAACGTTTGATCAAAACTGCATCCGCCCGCCATCCGCCCGTTGTTATATATCTAATATTAATTAAAAAAAAAAAAAAAAAAGGGTGAAAACTACGCGAATTGCACCTTGTGCAGACAAAATTTTTCGATCGGACACGGAGGAATTAGCGATGTAAAAGACCACGTTGGGACAAAAAAACACAAGTCTAATGCCGTTGCTAGCGATACAAGTGGAAAACTTTCAACGTTTTTCGTCGCCCAAACAGATTCTTTGGATGTGATAAATGCCGAAGTTTTATTTACGGAGGCAATAATTGAGCATGGACTTCCAATCGCACTGGCTGATCACATGGGACAGTTAATAATGTAATGCAACCTTTAAAAATCATTACGCGGTGATCGCGATCCCAAAAATAAACTTTTCTTGCATGATAATGTCCAGAAAATTTCGCTTTATATTACTATAGAGTCCTTTTAACGAATGAGTTTGATGGTTTATCACAAACCTTAAATGAAATTCCATGGCCACCGTCCTGCTCTCTATATCAACCAGGGTGAGCCCCACCCCTTTCGTGAGCGCACTGTGCGCGGAGTGACCCCTGTTACGCGCCCCCGGCAACAGGGGTGGCAAGCAGGTAAGCTGCGCGGGCGGAGCGCGCGGAGTGACCCATGTTACGAGCCCCCGGCCACGGGGGTGACGGGCAGGTAAGCTGCTTACCTGCTGCGCGTGACGCCGGCCGCGGCGAAAGCGGACGAGGCGGGGTGTCGGTGCGGTGGGCGCGGTAGTGACCCTGGACTTGCGTCGGGCCCTTCTCGCGGATCGCCTCAGCTACGGCTCCCGGTGGGGCCCTCTCGGGGGAAGGGGCCTCGGTCCCGGACCCCGGCGAGGCGTCCCTTCTCCGCTCCGTAAAAGTGTCCATCTCTTTTCTTTTTTTTTCTTCTGTTGTGGCATATGCTGCAGGTGCCTGCTCGTTTTTCGTATGTGGGTAACAACATTTAACTATGTATATATATTTCCCAATTGTTTTAACTGCCACCCGCAAAAAACAAACAAAAAAAAAAATAAATAAAAAAATATCTAATTAATCCGCCCGACCCGACCCGCGAGCGGATAAAATCTTATTTTTTTTAATTTCATCCGCCCGATCCGCGGATAATCCGCGGACTCCGCGGTTGTGTCCGCAAACCGCGCATCTCTATTGTCTAGCACTTCCCTCAAAGGGAAATTTTGCGAGACAAGAACACGTTTTTTTTGTGCATTCAAATTAGTAATAATCTACGGAGCCCCTAAAGGGACATGGAGAGAAAAAAATGTTTTGCGAGATCTCGCAATACTTTTTGTGAGAACTCGCAAATGTTTTTTTTCCTATGTCAGTGAACTGGAAGTGAAACAGACAAAGCGATGGAGGAGCCTACCCATCATCCGTCTAGAGAGGTCTTTTGGGACTGCTCTAGACCAGTGGTTCTTAACCTTGTTGGAGGTACCGAACCCCACCAGTATTATATGAAAGTGAAACAGAAAAAGCGATGGAGGAGCCTACCCATCATCCGTCTAGAGAGGTCTTTTGGGACTGCTCTAGACCAGTGGTTCTTAACCTTGTTGGAGGTACCGAACCCCACCAGTATTATATGCGCGTTTACCAAACCCTTCTTTAGTGAAAAAAAAATTCAAATTCAACACAAAGTTATATGTTTTTGGTAACACTTTAGTATGGGGAACATATTCTAAGTAACAAAGACTTAATTTAGAGTTCTTTGGACACTAGGGGAACATATTCTAAGTAATAAAGACTTAATTTAGAGTTATTTGGTTAGGGTTAGGGTTAGAGGGTTAGGGTTATAATAAGGCCATGCCGAATAAGGCATTAATAAGTAGTTAATAATCACTAGTTAAGAGCCAATATGTTACTAATTTGCATGTTAATAAGCAACTAATTAATGGTGAATATGTTCCCCATACTAAAGTGTTACCATGTTTTATTACTGGTGCACAAAATGAACCGTGCATGGACATCACCTTGTTCAAAGAACAAAACCAACACAGTGCATAAACTCACAACAAATGACACACCTGCAAATCAGTGTGACTTCTGCTGTTGCCGAATCCGTAATACGCCGATAGGGAGAAGTTTTTATTTACACGATGAGTCCGGTGTGTCTTGACCGCCGCCGAACCCCTGAGCCCGACTCACCGAACCCCTAGGGTTCGATCGAACCCAGGTTAAGAACCACTGCTCTTGACAAATGATGGGTAGGCTCTATTAAGAATCATCGGTTTATTTGTCCAATGGTTGCCATCTTTTAAAGATTTTACGAGGTTGCCAGGGTGTTTGGTTTAAAGTAGCACCTGTCAAAGTGACAGCTACACGAGTGATGAATTTGACCGACGTACAACTGTTTAAAATTAATTTATATAAGAGTGTAACAGTGGTCATCCTGCACAGTCCAGCCAGGGTCTACTAATCTGCGCCGAGTTAGAGCTATTTGAGCAGTGCTAGTCAATGAGCTAAACACCACTAGCTGTCAAATCATTGTCTAGCACTTCCCTCAAAGGGAAATTTTGCGAGACAAGAACACATGTTTTTTTTGTGCATTCAAATTAGTAATAATCTACGGAGCCCCTAAAAGAACATGGAGAGAAAAAAATGTTTTGCAAGAACTCGCAAAAGGTTTTTTTCCTATGTCAGTGAACTGAAAGTGAAACAGACAAAGCGATGGAGGAGCCTACCCATCATCCGTCTAGAGAGGTCTTTTGGGACTGCTCTAGACCAGTGGTTCTTAACCTTGTTGGAGGTACCGAACCCCACCAGTATTATATGCGCGTTTACCAAACCCTTCTTTCGTGGAAAAAAAAATTCAAATTCAAGACAAAGTTATATGTTTTTGGTAACACTTTAGGATGGGGAACATATTCTAAGTAACAAAGACTTAATTTAGAGTTTTTTGGACACTAGGGGAACATATTCTAAGTAATAAAGACTTAATTTAGAGTTATTTGGTTAGGGTTAGAGGGTTAGGGTTATAATAAGGCCATGCCGAATTAGGCATTAATAAGTACTTAATAATTACTAGTTAAGAGCCAATATGTTACTAATTTGCATGTTAATAAGTAACTAATTAATGGTGAATATGTTCCCCATACTAAAGTGTTACCATGTTCTATTACTGGTGCACAAAATGAACCGTGCATGAACATCACCTTGTTCAAAGAACAAAACCAACACAGTGCATAAACTCACAACAAATGACACACCTGCAAATCAGTGTGACTTCTGCTGTTGCCGAATCCGTAATACGCCGATAGGGAGAAGTTTTTATTTACACGATGAGTCCGGTGTGTCTTGACCTCCGCCAAACCCCTGAGCCCGACTCACCGAACCCCTAGGGTTCGATTGAATCCAGGTTAAAAACCACTGCTCTAGACAAATGATGGGTAGGCTCTATTAAGAATCATCGGTTTATTTGTCCAATGGTTGTCATGTTTTAAGATTTTACGAGGTTGCTAGGGTGTTTGGTTTAAAGTAGCACCTGTCAATAAGGTGACAGCTACACGAGTGATGAATGTGACCGACGTACAACTGTTTAAAATTAATTTATATAAGAGTGTAACAGTGGTCATCCTGCACAGTCCTGTCAGGGTCTACTAATCTGCGCCGAGTTACAGCTATTTGAGCAGTGCTAGTCAATGAGCTAAACACCACTAGCTGTCAAATCATTGTCTAGCACTTCCCTCAAAGAGGAATTTTGCGAGACAAAAACACATGTTTTTTTTGTGCATTCAAATTAGTAATAATCTACGGAGCCCCTAAAAAGACATGGAGAGAAAAAAATGTTTTGCGAGATCTCGCAATACTTTTTGCGAGAACTCGCAAAAAGTTTTTTTCCTTTGTCAGTGAACTGAAAGTGAAACAGACAAAGCGATGGAGGAGCCTACCCATCATCCATCTAGAGAGGTCTTTTGGGACTGCTCTAGACCAGTGGTTCTTCACCTTGTTGGAGGTACCGAACCCCACCAGTTTCATATGCGCGTTTACCAAACCCTTCTTTAGTGAAAAAAAAATTCAAATTCAAGACAAAGTTATATGTTTTTGGTAACACTTTAGTATGGGGAACATATTCTAAGTAACAAAGACTTAATTTGGGGACGGCGTGGCGAAGTTGGTAGAGTGGCCGTGCCAGCAATCGGAGGGTTGCTGGTTACTGGGGTTCAATCCCCACCTTCTACCATCCTAGTCACGTCCGTTGTGTCCTTGGGCAAGACACTTCACCCCTTGCTCCTGATGGCTGCTGGTTAGCGCCTTGCATGGCAGCTCCCGCCATCAGTGTGTGAATATGTGTGTGAATGGGTAAATGTGGAAATACTGTCAAAGCGCTTTGAGTACCTTGAAGGTAGAAAAGCGCTATACAAGTATAACCCATTTATCATTTATTTATTAATTTAGAGTTTTTTTGACACTAGAGGAACATATTCTAAGTAATAAAGACTTAATTTAGAGTTATTTGGTTAGGGTTAGAGGTTTAGGGTTATAATAAGGCCATGCCGAATAAGGCATTAATAAGTACTTAATAATCACTAGTTAAGAGCCAATATGTTACTAATTTGCATGTTAATAAGCAACTAATTAATGGTGAATATGTTCCCCATACTAAAGTGTTACCATGTTTTATTACTGGTGCACAAAATGAACCGTGCATGAACATCACCTTGTTCAAAGAACAAAACCAACACAGTGCATAAACTCACAACAAATGACACACCTGCAAATCAGTGTGACTTCTGCTGTTGCCGTATCCGTAATACGCCGATAGAGAGAAGTTTTTATTTACACGATGAGTCATGAGTCGGGTGTGTCTTGACCTCCGCCGAACCCCTGAGCCCGACTCACCGAACCCTTAGGGTTCGATCGAACCCATGTTAAGAACCACTGCTCTAGACAAATGATGGGTAGGCTCTATTAAGAATCATCGGTTTATTTGTCCAATGGTTGCCTTTTTTTTTTTAAGATTTTACGAGGTTGCTAGGGTGTTTGGTTTAAAGTAGCACCTGCCAATAAGGTGACAGCTACACGAGTGATGAAATTGACCGACGTACAACTGTTTAAAATTAATTTGTATAAGAGTGTAACAGTGGTCATCCTGCACAGTCCAGCCAGGGTCTACTAATGTGCGCCGAGTTAAAGCTATTTGAGCAGTGCTAGTCAATGAGCTAAACACCACTAGCTGTCAATCATTGTCTCGCACAGGGGTCGGGAACCTTTTTGGCAGAGATAGCCATGAAAGTCAAATATTTTAAAATGTATTTCAGTGAGAGCCATATAATATTTTTTAACACTGAATACAACTAAATGCGTGCATTTTTAAGTAAGACCAACATTTTTAGAGTATAATTAGTCTCTTATTATTTTTAATAACATTGTTATTCTGAATCTAACCAATAATAAATACAATACTTCTTACCATTAATGCGACTTCTTGAACAGGTGCGGTAGAAAATGGATGGATGGATTAAAATTCATGAGAATATTTTATATTTTGAACGTTATTTTTAACACTATGATTACCAGCGGAATTATTCATTACTTATTGTGTTAAGCAATGTCAGCTAAGATTTTTCTGAGAGCCAGATGCAGTCATCAAAAGAGACACATCTGGCTCTAGAGCCATAGGTTCCCTACTCCTGGTCTACAAATTTTGCTTATCATTCACGACCCTTGCGAGAGACAAGAACACATGTTTTTTTTGCATTCAAATTAGTAATAATCTACGGAGCCCCTAAAGGGACATGGAGAGAAAAAAATGTTTTGCGATATCTCGCAATACTTTTTGCGAGATGTCGCAAAAGTTTTTTTTCCTATGTCAGTGAACCGGAAGTGAAACAGACAAAGCGATGGAGGAGCCTACCCATCATCCGTTTAGAAGTCTTTTGGGACTGCTCTAGACAGATGATGGGTAGGCTCTATTAAGAATCATCGGTTTATTTGTTCAATGGTTGCCATTTTTTTTTTTTAATTTTGCGAGGTTGCCTGGGCGTTTGGTTTAAAGTAGCACCTGTCAAAGTGACAGCTACATGAGTGATGAATTTGACCGACGTACAACTGTTGAAAATTAATTTATATAAGAGTGTTACAGTGGTCGTCCTGCACAGTCCAGCCAGGGTCTACTAATCTGCGCCGAGTTAGAGCTATTGAGCAGTGCTAGTCAATGAGCTAAACACCACTAGCTGTCGAATCATTGTCTAGCACTTCCCTCAAAGGGGAATTTTGCTTATCATTCACAACCCTTGCGAGAGGCATTCAAATTAGTAATAAACTACAGAGCCCCAAAAGGGACATGGAGGGAAAAAAATGTTTTGCGAGATCTCTCAAAAGGTTGTATTCCTATGTCAGTGAACCGGAAGTAAAACAGACACAGTGATGGTGAACCGGAAGTGAAACAGACAAAGCGATGGAGGGGCCTACCCATCATCCATCTAGAGAGGTCTTTTGCGACCTCTCGAGACACTAAGAACTGCTCCAAATCGTCCTCCATGGTTAACTGACGTATTATGGTCCCACAACAGAGCACAGATGATGGGCATGCTCCCGCTCCTCCATCGTTGTGTCTGTTTTACTTCCGGTTCACTGACATAGGAAAAAAACCTTTTGCGAGATCTCCCATAAAGTATTGCGAGATCTCGCAAAACATTTGTTTCCCTCCATGTCCCTTTAGGGACTCCGTAATGATCAGCTTGTTCTAAGTGGCTAGCAATGCTACTAATGGGAGCAATTATTCCTCTAATTCACTCTAAAAAACATCCAAAAACTTAATTTATGGTCCATAACCTGTATAAAATAACCAAGCTGTGGCAACATTGCTATTGTAAGAGCGAACACTGAGAAACGATTTTTCTAGCATAGTAACACATCGCCTTGCCCACAGAGACATTAGCAAGTGGCAAGCTAGATTCTGTGTCAGCAGAGTTTGTGATACCCAACTAAATGGGATAGGACACCAATCTGTTAGCCCACATTTCATGTTTGTATACAGCTAGTTCAACAGTGTATGTAGTTGTACAAACAAGCAAGATGGACAGTTGTCCATTTGGTCAAGCTAGATGGGGACTTTTTTAATTGATTTTAAGTACCGGTAGGTGGAAAAAAGTTTTTATCACTGCAGGGTGTGTTAGTGCAAACATTTAGTCGTTTTGTTGTGATGTAGTTTCTTGTCCTCCTCGCCAGATACAAAAGCTTCTCCATCGATAATAACATTGTTTGCTACTGCAGAAGCACTCCATTTATATCGGTGTAGCTTGGCTCCAAGCTCCACATTTACACACTTAAGTCTCACTTGTAAGCATTTTTTTCCCCCCGCTTTTTTTAATCTTTAGAATCTTAAAAAAAACTGTGTACTTGTCTCTTATAATGATTGTGAATGATAGGCAAATACATGCACCTGGGGATAGGTTAATTGGCAACACTAAATTGGCCCTAGTGTGTGAATGTGAGTGTGAATGTTGTCTATCTGTGTTGGACCTGCGATGTGGTGGCGACTTGTCCAGGGTGTGCCCCGCCTTCCACCCGAGTCTAGCTGGGATAGGCTCCAGCACCCTACCACGACCTCGAGTGGGACAAGCTGTAGCAAATAGATGGATGGATGGAGGCAAAATTCCAACAAAAGTGCAGTTCCTCTTCAAGGCGTCTAAGTGAGGTTTGCACAGCCCCACTAGTTGGCATCCGTTACAAAAGCACACAGTTTGATCATCCATTGGTCCACATACATGCTGCTTGTTCTAAATGTTACATCAAGCTGTGTAATTAGAAATAATACCTATCATTGATTGCAAACAATGTGTAATTTTTGTGATAACTCTAACAATGTCCATGGGTGGTGAGAGCTTGCTGACATTCTAAAAAAGCCTAGTGAAAAGAGGGAAGTAAAATCATGAACAGTATTTTGGTCGATAGTAGTAGTCTTTCAATTTGTTAGTTAGAACAGCGGACTTGCCAGCATGTACACATCGTTCGTTCTCTGCATGCATTTTTGACCCTTACATTAGTTTAGTGGGTTTATTTTAGTCAAATACATGCATTAATATACAACATTGTGCACACATATTCCCATAAAGACAAACATAAAGAAAGACAAGAACGAAATAACATGTTCCTTTGAATAAAACGGTGTCGACTAAAGCATTAGTTTAATTTGCCTACCGGTACTCTTCTTACTACATTTTTTCTTTATTTAGAACAAATGTGAACAGTACAAAACATACATGTTTCATATGAATAACAAATTGTTTTTCTTTTTTTTTTTATATATATATGTTGCATATTTTCATTCCTAATTCAAATTTATTTAATAGATTAACTCCTTTTTTATGATATACAGTACACCATTGTTTCACTTGTTAGTGCCTTTGCTTTTGAGTACATCTATTGGTTTGTATCTGAAACATCTTCTGGACCACTTCTAGAGGCATATTACTTACTTTTTTGCATAGTTACGACAGAGTTGTAATCTACACAATACAAGTCGGGGCGGTATAGCTCGGTTGGTAGAGCGGCCGTGCCAGCAACTTGAGGGTTCCAGGTTCGATGCCCGCTTCTGCCATCCTAGTCACTGCTGTTGTGTCCTTGGGCAAGACACTTTACCCACCTGCTCCCAGTGCCACCCACACTGGTTTAAATGTAACTTAGATAATGGGTTTAACTATGTAAAGCGCTTTGAATCACTAGAGAAAAAGCGTTATATAAATATAATTCACTTCACTTCACTTCACAATCATCTATCCTAATAAGGTATTCCTATTCTCTTTTGTAGTATAAAGACATGGAGGCGGGTTTGGGATTCTGTGAATGTGACATCAGTATAGGGCTGCACAGGTAGTCGAATTTTGATAACGGTGAGGATTTTGGCGTGGCAGATTAAATGAAGATGATCAGCGGCGATATTAACATTTTAAAAGCAGGCTCCGCTGCATATCAAATCAAGCACTCTCACAGCACTCTGCAGCAGCAAAGCAACAGTGGCTCGTCTTGAAGCTCCATGAAGCGACGCCTCCCCGAGGCAGAGGCCACGGTGTATGGGCAGTAAGTACAATGACAATGCTGACCACCTTGCTGGCCGATATTAGCAAACTTTTGATGCAGCCCGTCGCCTGGTTTTACTGCCCCGACTTCTGTGGATTCTGGCTCGGTTTGCATTAAGCGACCCAAGACTGCATTGCTGTTGTTAAATAGCGACAGGTCTGGGCGCCTGAACAACACGCTGCTCTGTCTCCTTGGAGTCGCACTCGCAGCATTTACGGCAAGTCATCTTGCTAAATAGTCTGAAGACACTTTTCAGTCGAGTGCCAATACTTCTCGCCGGCCCAGACAGCTACGTCAAGCAAGGGTGTCCAATTGATGATGTGCGGGCAACCCATGTAATGTGGCTTTTTTTCTTGCATAGCTCTGAAAGAAAAACATCACAAATGGATGAATAGAGCAAAAGGCATCATGTAATGAGAAAAAAGTTGAAATATTCGTACTAATAATGATCAAAACACAGAGATGTGTATTTAACTATATGTATGACGTTAGTCTAGCCTTTTTACATTTTTTATGTTTTTTTATCATTTGATTACCAATTACATGATGACATCAACTTCCCCACACCTCTGGGACCCAACCACCACAAGTCGATAGCTGACCTGTTTTATCTAAGATAATTAATTTCCATTAATAATTGTGATATGTATAATGATAAAAATAATTGTGATTCTTATTTTGGCCACAATTGTGCAGCCCTACATCCTAATGTAATTTGTAAAGAACTAGGATAACAAATATGCTAAAGACACATTATACATATAATTAAAGATGCATCTTTTTCCATTAGTATTAACAATACAGCTTTTTCACATTACTTAACTCTATGCATCTATTTTTCGTCAGTTGCACACACCCGCTGGACCTGGTTCCCTGGGTGGCGAGAAGTGTTGGCATGCGATGAAAAGTGTTTGTAGTATAGCTGCCTTTGGTAATTGCAATCCTGTATATGGAGCAGAATGGGTGATAATCGCTTTTTATAGCTTCCCGAATGCATGGCCATTTATGTAGAACTCTGTCTTGTGTCTGTTTGGAAGACATCGTACGCATCATACCTCTGCTTTTAACACACTTAATAACTGGGATTTATATAGCGCTTTTCTAAGTACCCAAACTCGCTTTACATGTAGAACCCATCATTCATTCACACCTGGTGGTGGTAAGCTACTTTCATAGCCACAGCTGCCCTGGGGTAGACTGACGGAAGCGTGGCTGCAATTTGCGCCAACGGCCCCTCCGACCACCACCTATCATTCATCATTCAATTCACCGGTGTGAGTGGCACCGGGGGCAAAGGGTGAAGTGTCCCGCCCAAGGACACAACGGCAGCGATTTTTTGGATGGTAAGAGGCGGGGAGCGAACCTGCAACCCTCAGGTTTCTGGCACGGTTGCTCTACCCACTACGCCATGCCGCCCCACATGGCGGCATGGCACTTATATGCACCAAGTCTGCCAGAGAATAAGAAAACAGAGCAGGAGGGATTGGTGTTGTTAACCTAGAAACTTAGTCGTTATCTTTAGCGAGCTATCAAACTGCTGACACAACATGGCCAGTTATAAAAATTTGGTGATGATGTCAGGTGGTCATTCCACACTTTTCATATGCTAGTGTCATATTGAGCAAAGTACAGAAAGAGTGTTGTCATGTGAAGTGAAGTGAATTATTGTTATAAAACCTTTTTCTCTAGAGACTCAAAGCGCTTTACATAGTGAAACCCATTATCTACATGTTTAAGCTACATTTAAACCAGTGTGGGTGGCACTAGGAGCAGGTGGGTGAGGTGTCTTGCCCAAGAACACAACGTCAGTGGCTAGGATGGTGGATTTCTGGATGAAGCTCCTTGCTGACGCCAAGTTGCTCTTCTGAGACTGAATTTACAGCGCTTCTGATGCCAAGTAGTGCACTCCATTTTGCCTCAGGTGCTTCAAAGTGAAATTCATCGATCAATCAGTTGCACACAATTAAAATAATTTTCAACTAATTTGCTCATTCTTTGTCACTGACTCTCCCTATGTATCTAATTTTAGTGTATACTTCAACACACTTTGGGATTCTTACATGGTCAGATTATACTCTGATAAACTTCCCTTTTCACTTATTGCTTGACAAAGATCAATGTTTTATATACTTTACATAGGCCAATATATTGGTAAAGTCAATCAATTTGTCATTTTAGCCAATCTGCAATCTGGGGAATTTGAATCGCTTCCCTTCACCTTTCACTTCATTGCTTCTATTACATACTGTTAGCTTGCCAAGATAGTGCTACCTAGAGGCACAGCAGTATTATTCGATGTCCTCCAGGGCATGGCATGTCCTACTTTTAACATTTTGTATTTACAGATGTCAAGTGTTTACAACCTGAGAGTGAGTTAAAATGTTCCGACGGAGTTCATTAGTTCTGTGAGGTCCACATAAACACAACAGACTTTTAAGGAGAACTGGTAGTTTGACAAGTGTGTTAATGTGTATTAAAATAATCTCTTAATTTGACTTTTGTGCTTATTTTAGGCTTTTGTGAAGGATGTTGATGAAGGATCAGTCACAGTAGCATTTGAAAACAAGTGAGTAATACAAAGTTGTCAAGCAAACTGCAGTACAGCTCAATGTGAAGTGTAACTTTTACTGCAGCCAGTGACTAAATGAATGTGTGCTTTCATCCAAGCTGGCAGCCGGAGCGCCAGATCCCATTCCAGGATGTACGATTTCCTCCTCCAACAGGGTTCTGCAAAGAGATAAATGAGAGCGATGAGGTTGAGGTTGGACATCACAGTAATTTCTTGCTCGCTAACAATCATTTCCTAATGGACTTTATTGTATTGTCATGTGAATTTTTTTGGCATCTTGTAATGTTTTTATGATGTGTAATATTTGCTGTGTGGGTTTTGGCAGGTGTATTCCAGGGCGAATGACAAGGAGCCATGTGGATGGTGGCTGGCCAAAGTTCGCATGGTCAAAGGAGAGGTAAGACTCAAGCCAAACTACCAGTTTGTGCTTACATCCTTTTCTCTGCTTCTGCATCGCTTTCAGTTTATTTTATTATATATTATAGCCGACAGCAGTCCTTCTCAAATAGTGGGGCGGGCCCCCCTGGGGGGGCATGTTGCGTTGTCAGGGGGGGCACGTGTGACCTTGGGGAACATGCTTTTTTTGCCGTACCAGAATGTATGTAGCACTTGGCTTCACTGTAGCCACGGTGGGAGGCGAGGAAAAACCTTTGTGTTGTTTACTTTAATGTTAATAAGCTTACAATGTTATGCTGAGGTATAATAGAAAATATTTTGAGAAGCACTGGCCTACAGTCACAAAGCCTTCAGCCCTGAGTTACCTTTTTCAACAGCCTTGTGGGCGTGCCTGGCCTATATGTACAATTTTGTTTTGTGAAAATTATTGTGCACCAAAAATTTGTGGCCATTCATGGATAAGTTGGACTTGTCCAGGGAACTAGACCCAAGCAATTCAAGTTGTCATTTTATATCTGTTGGGATTTTTCATAATGAAATATTCGGTGTTGTTAGTGCTATTATAACAGGAACTTTGTCATTAAAGATAAGTTAGAATTAAGACGATACAATGATTGAGACAAACTAGGGATTTAACGATAAACTGTGGTAAAACTCCCCACGGTTAGTTTTACTGTTTTAATTAGTAATAAAAAAAAATGTATTATCGTAAAACCATGATTGATCACACTTTGATAAACTGACACTGGTGACACTGCTCATTTATCAATAAATTTGGTACGGTATGGTATTTATTGGAGAAGCTAGCTCGCACTTTCTAGGTTAAATGCTAACATGAATACAAGAGACATCAACCTCTTTCACAAGAGGTAAAACTCCCGACGGTTAATATTACAGTTTTAAATTAAAATTATCAAGAAACCGAAATTAATACTGGCGCTTGTATAAACTCACGGATTGACAGGCGCCAGTTCGCTAGCTTAAATGCTAACATGAAAACAAGAGACATAAACATATTTCCGCATTAAGAAACTACCCTAAACTTATATAAATACATTACTGTCTGAACAACTGAGTTATTCAATTGTGCACATTGAACCTACAAGCTGTGCTCTCTTAGTTTCTCTGAGTGATCAATCTTTCCTCAGAAGAAAGAAGACAGGTGTTTTTACAATTTTTTCAAGGACCACTGAAGAGAGTAGGACAAAAATAATAAATAATAATAAATACATAAGAACATTTTTGCTAAGGGTAAGATGCAGTATGTACAGTGTCATTTCAAACTACTAGTTTTTGATCCAATGAAATAAAAACTTGTTTTGACTTATTCATGTCACTTGTATTGAATGGTTTCGTTAAAAAGTAGGGCAAAAAATCGTAAATTGAATTTTTTGTGAAAAAATCGGGGATTTTACAAAACCCAAATTCAGTGAAGTTGGCACATTGTGTAAATCGTAAATAAAAACAGAATACAATGATTTGCAAATCTTTTTCAACTTATATTCAATTGAATAGACTGCAAAGACAAGATATTTATTGTTTGAACTGTGAAACTAAAACATTTTTGCAGATACTCATTAACTAGGAATTTAATGGCAGCAACACAAGTTGGCACAGGGGCATTTTTACCACTGTGTTAAAATGTTTCTTTTAACAACACTCAGTAAACGTTTGGGAACTGAGGAGACTAATTTTTGAAGCTTGTCAGGTGGAATTATTTCCCATTCTTGCTTGATGTACAGCTTAAATTGATCAACAGTCTGGGGTCTCCGTTGTCATATTTTACGCTTTATAATGCGCCACACATTTTCAATGGGAGACAGGTCTGGACTACAGGCAGGCCAGTCTAATACCCGCACTCTTTTACTATGAAGCCACGCTGTTGTAATACGTGGCTTGGCATTGTCTTGCTGAAACAAGCAGGAGCGTCCATGATAACGTTGATTGGAAAGCAACATATGTTGCTCCAAAACCTGTATGTACCTTTCAGCATTAATGGCGCCTTCACAGATGTGTAAGTTACCCATGCCTTGGGCACTAATACACCTCCATACCATCACTGATGCTGGCTTTTGAACTCTACGCCTATAACAGTCCGGATGGTTATTTTCCTCTTTGGTTCGGAGGACAGGACGTCCACAGTTTACAAAAACAATCTGAAATGTGGACTCGTCAAACCACAGAACACTTTTCCACTTTGCATCTGTCCATCTTAGATGAGCTTCGGCCCAGCAAAGCCGGCAGCGTTTCTGTGTGTTGTTGATAAATGACTTTCGCTTTGCATAGTAGATTTTAACTTGCAGTTACAGATGTAGCGACCAACTGTACTTACTGACAGTGGTTTTCTGTAGTGTTCCTGAGCCCATGTGGTGATATCCTTTACACACTGATGTCGGTTTTTGATGCAGTACTGCCTGAGGGATCGAAGGTCACGGCCTTGCCGCTTACGTGCAGTGATTTCTGCAGATTCTCTGAACCTTTTGATGATATTACGGACCGTAGATAGTGAAATCCCTAAATTCCTTGCAATAGCTCGTTGAGAAGGGTTCTTCTTACACTGTTTGACAATTTGCTCAAGCATTAGTTCACAAAGTGGTGACACTTGCTCCATCCTTGTTTGTGAATGACTGAGCATTTCATGGAAGCTGCTTTTATACCCAATCATGGCACCCACCTGTTCCAAATTAGCCTGTTCACTTGTGGGATGTTCCAAATAAGTGTGTGATGAGCATTCCTCAACTTTCTCAGTCTTTTTTGCCACTTGCGCCAGCTTTTTTGAAACTTGTTGCAGGTATCAAATTCCAAACGCGCTAATATTTGCAAAAAATAACTACGTTTACCAGTTCAAACGTTAAGTATCTTGTCTTTGCAGTGTATTCAATTGAATATACACTATATTGCCAAAAGTATTTGGCCACCTGCCTTGACTCACATCTGAACTTGAAGTGCCATCCCATTCCTAACCCATAGGGTTCAATATGATTTTGGTCCACCTTTTGCAGTTATTACAGCTTCAACTCTTCTGGGAAGGCTGTCCACAAGGTTGCGGAGTGTGTTTATAGGAATTTTCGACCATTCTTCCAAAAGCGCATTGGTGAGGTCACACACTGAGGCCTGGCTCTCAGTCTCCGTTCTAATTCATCTCATCGGGTTCAGATCAGGACTCTGTGCAGGCCAGTCAAGTTCATCCACACCAGACTCTGTCGTCCATGTCTTTATGGACCTTGCTTTGTGCACTGGTGTACAGTCATGTTGGAAGAGGAAGGGGCCCGCTCCAAACTGTTCCCACAAGGTTGGGAGCATGGAATTGTCCAAAATGTTTTGGTATCCTGGAACATTCAAAGTTCCTTTCACTGGAACTAAGGGGCCAAGCCCAACTCCTGGAAAAACAACCCCACACCATAATTCCTCCTCCACCTCCACTTCTGTCAGATTACGTGGCCTACCACTTGGTGGCTGAGTTGCTGTTGTTCCCAAACTCTTCCATTTTCTTATAATAAAGCCGACAGTTGACTTTGGAATATTTAGGAGCGAGGAAATTTCACGGATGGATGTGTTGCACAGGTGGCATCCTATGACAGTAGCACGCTGGAAATCACTGAGCTCCTCAGCACAGCCCATTCTTTCACAAATGTTTGTAGAAACAGTCTCCATGCCTAAGTGCTTGATTTTGTAGACCTGTGGCCGGGCCAAGTGATTAGGACACCTGATTCTGATCATTTGGAGGGGTGGCCAAATACTTTTGGCAATATAGTGTAGGTTGATAAGGATTTGCAAATCATTGTATTTTGTTTTTATTTACGATTTACGCAACGTGCCAACTTCACAACTTGATCTAATGTCCATCACTGGTATTTTAGAAACAAATCTTTGTGGTTTCAAAACAAGTCTTTAAACATTTCTGTTATCAAGTTTTTCTTTTTACATTAGGACTTTTTCCCCATTTTTCAAAGTCGGATTTAAAGCAAACCTTTTAAAATAACCATATAGGCACAAACAAATGTCATATCTGATTTTTTTTGCCCTCAAGTGACATAGATTGGATATGTTTTGCCACTCCAAACGCTCCAAAGTGCTTTAAGTATGATATTTTCGCATCAGATTTGGGACACATCTGTAGGTAGTCCGAATCCATTTTCAAATGTGACTGCAGTGTAAACAGCAATGCATAATTTTTGCCACTTTTACGTCATCTTTGGTCCCCGGCCACATTATTTGTGTGCAAAAGAAACGACTAAAAGAAAATAATTTTACTTTTTGAAATTAGTTTCTTCCTCCTCCTGCAGTTGTTTTTGGTCAGTGTACGTTGCGGCCATCTGTTTTTCGTTTGGATAATAAAACAATTTAACATAAAAATCTATTTTCCCCGTTTTTTAGTTTTGATAATAAAACAAAAAGCGGAAAACAGATCCATTATACGATTTCATTGATGTTTGAAATAGAAAAGGGCAATTAAGTGGAAAACTGTTTTCTCTATTGCCTATTCAATGTTTGAAAATAAGGGTAGATTGCACATGCGCAGTGTCTCTTTTCTGTAAATTGAGTGACCCGCAACAACAGAAGAAGAATACAATGAAGAACGATGTCGTCAAATCAAGTTTGTCGGGGTCAATAATTCCCTTCTATTTTTAAATGTCCAAAGACATGTTACACATTTTATTGGTTCTCTATGGAGCAGGCAAACATATCTGTGTACGTTGCTCTTCTTCTTCTGTTGTTTTTCTGGATCACTTGTTGTTCCAGTCAACTTCCTTTTTGTGTTCATTTTATCGAACTGTGACATCAGGGCTACATTGGGGTCTGTGCACGTTTATACTGGAGTCTGATAAAGATGACATTTTACTTGTAATCTAAACAGTCAACTGGAAAAAAATCTTATAAGTCCACTTTGGCCTGCAGTGTAAATATAGTCTTCGATCTTTTTAAGCCCAAATATTGAAATTTTTCATGTTCATCTGTAGTCATATATTTAGTCTACAATTGAGGTGTATCAATCACCTTGTATGCGCCAGGGGTGTAACGGTACGTGTATTTGTATTGAACCGTTTCGGTATGGGGGTTCGGTTCGGTTCGGAGGTGTACCGAACGAGTTTCCACACGAACATATAAAGTAGCCGCCTAAGCTAAAGTCTTAACAAGCTGCTCCGCTTCCTTCTGCCTGTCTCTGTCAGGACTCTACACAGCACCCAGCATTCCCACCCACACAACCATCTGATTGGTTACAAACAGAGCGGTAAAAGCCAATCAGCAGTGCGTATTCAGAGCGCATGTAGTCAATGCTTAGCGTTTAGCAGGTAAGCATCAGGCAGCGGACTCTCCCCAAATTATAATAAACACCTCCCAGTCAACTACTAGTAACATCACTATGATCCTGTTGACGTTCTAGAAACATAAACGGCAGCTTCAGCTCGCTCGCAGTCCTGGCTTGAGGTGAAGGCTAATTCGCTTTTAGCATAACGTTAGCTCATTTTGCGGTGTGTGTGTGCGTGCGTGTGTGTGCGTGCGTGCGTGTGTGTGTGTGTGTTACGGACAGCAAAGCCCTGTCTGTCTATTATTTCACTTTACCTTTTTCTGTGTTGATTGAGCTGTGTTGAAGCAGCAAAAAAGGACATTATGTTAAATGAAGAGTTTCTGTCTCTGATAGTTGATATAATGATGTACCGGTACCTGCATCATAAAGCCTACATGAACTCCATGGTGTTCAGGGATGAATAGTCTCTCCTATTGCTATTGTACTATTTTTTCAGCTATAGTTACATTAATCATTAGTAATGCAGCAGCCTAGTTTTGAATGGCTGGGTCCCTGCTATCACATGTTGATAAAAATATAAAATTTACATAATAAAAATCAACTACAGGCTTCCCAAATGCTGTAATAAATTAAGCATGATGCGTTGACTTGAAGCTGCTTGATGTTGCACTTTTTATATGTAAAAGAAAAGTTTTGTCATTTTATTTAATCTGAGCAACAACTTGAGGCAGTTTAATGTTGATTAACGTGGGCAGAATTATTATAGTATTCCCAATGCTAAAAGGATAAAGCCATTGTTTACAAATTTGGTAAATAAATAACCAAAAAATGTATATTATGTTGTTTTCTTCCTGTACTGAAAATGAACCGAACAGTGACCTCTAAACCGAGGTACGTACCGAACCAAAATTTTTGTGTACCGTTACACCCCTAGTATGCGCACTAGTAATGGGAGTGTTTATGTTGATTAAACATGGACATACAGTGGTTCATATAGGCATTCTGCATTTATCAGGTTCCTGTTTATTTCACATGGCATCATGGTGACCTGACAGTGTTTTGTTGTTTTCTGTGTCTGCAGTTTTATGTCATAGAGTATGCTGCATGTGACGCAACGTTAAATGAGATTGTGACACTGGAAAGGTTACGGCCTATCAATCCAAACAAACTAGCCACCAAAAATACCTTCCTCAAGATCAGACTGGATGTTCCTGACGATCTACGGCAGATGTAAGTTTTCCCTGTGTTATAAACCATGTTTTTTATCTAAAATTTACATTAATAGATTAATAATTGCTGCGATGAGGTGGCGACTTGTCCAGGGTGTACCCCGCCTTCCGCCCAATTGTAGCTGAGATAGGCTCCAGCGCCCCCCGCGACCCCAAAGGGAATAAGCGGTAGAAAATGGATGGATGGATTAATAATTGGACAACATCTAAATGGAAAGCTCTCTTTAGTACAATTATTTTAGTGTTTTAGTGTTTAAACTTTAAAATAACCTGATTCACATTTTTGCTCGCTAGATGTGTGCACAAGAATCAAAGTCATATCATACTTAACTTCTTATGAACAGGTGCTCCAAGGAATCTGTGCACAAAGACTTCAAAAAGGCTGTGAGAGCGTTCAGTGTCACCTACGACTCAGAGAAGAAACAGCTAGTCATCTTGGTTTGTGAAATTTTACTTTGTTAAAAGTATATATATTTTTGTGGTAGCAACCCATATCTCTGGCATTTTGTATTTAGAAAACCTCATATTTATCAAGCCTTACACCTATTGATAAATGAAAGGAGACTATTAAAATCAGATTTGCTTTTATTTGTTCTAATAGTCAGTGAATGAGGTCACGGCAAAGCGGGCCAACATGATGAGCGACATGCACTTCAGAAGCCTCCGCACCAAACTGTCCCTCATGCTGAGGAATGAGGAGGCAAACAGACAACTGGAGGTACAGTACATGCATGAGCCAAAGGATTTTGTTATCGCTGCCTATTAAAAGTAGAACAATTACATGTTTGCAGAGTTCCAGGCAGCTGGCATCACGGTTCCATGAACAATTTGCAGTTCGTGACGATCTGATGGGGCTTGCCATTGGGACTCATGGGGCCAACATTCAGCAAGCTCGTAAAGTCCCTGGAGTCACTAATATAGACCTGGATGAAGAGACGTGCACCTTCCATATTTACGGAGAGGTATGGTAGCTTAACTAATAGATGACCCAGTTATAGATATGTGTAGCCAGTCTTATCTATAGCTACTTCATTATATGTAATATCGCTCAAATTCTGTAGTTTAACATTACTGAAAAACTGCAGACATAGATGATCCACATCATGATCTTGACACCCACATTAACGACATATCTATCTACAGGAGTGTAATGTATCTTGAGGAATGTAAATCAAAATAGCAAGCTAAAATTGTCTTATTGTTCTGTGTAAATGTGAAAATTCTTTTTTTTACTGAGTCTGTATTGGGGTCCAGTTACCAAAAGCAAGGCACTGTATAAAATTGTGAAAACATTAAAATTGTGGATAAAGATGTGAGAGAAAGTGTTCCATGCTTTGTGTTTATCTCAGGACCAGGAGGCTGTTCGTATGGCCAGGAGTTTCCTAGAGTTCTCTGAGGATGTCATCAAAGTTCCACGGAACTTAGTCGGTAAGAAAATGACTCCACTGACAAAATTAGCACAAGCTACTCGTTAAGAAGAGCGATACATTTTTTCATCTTAGTCTCCAAAAGTGTCCAATTTGACCAGAAAAAGTCACTAGTTGCCGTTTTGAAAGAGAATCTATCGAGGTTTAAGTACTTAAAAGGGAACTATACCTTTTTGAAATTTGGCCTATCATTCGCAAGCTTTATTTGAAACAAAAACACATATGTTTTTCTCTTTTGTTGCAGGTCAATTTGTAAAAGTACTAGACAGCTAACAATGTAGCCAATAGGGTTGGAGTCATTACAAAAAAAATCCCAAAAACACCAACAATACTTCATTTACATGTCATAACCTGCATATTAAGTATTACTTACATTGTTTTTGTAAGAGAGGGACTATTTTTTTAGTAACGTGGCACCTAGATCACAGAAGTAACATAGCTACATTACCAAGGAGGGAGATCCCAAATTTGACACAGGCACTAAACAATATCAATATGGTTAACTATCTCACCCATAATCATGATCATTGTAATTAATTCATGACTGTTATCCAAGACACAGTGTCTTCATTTACCAGAAAAACTAAAGCAAAACCATCAAAAAGAATCAACTCCCGTGTCTAAATGAAAACATACGGACATAACTGAAAAAAAGAGCTCATGCTCTTAAAATATTACTTAAAATGAAAAAGGTGAATAATAAGACATGCATTTAATTATTTTAGAAATAAAGTGGTAAAGGAAATTTAACTTGGAAAAGCAAACTTTTATTAACATAATTAGTACTGCAAAAAGAAAATAGTAAAGAGATTTGGACAAATATTGAAGAACTGACGAGAAATAGTATAGTGCATGGAGAAATTAGGCAGCTCCAGCTAGAGGAGAAAGTCATCCATGATCCAAGGGACTTTGCAACAACTTTGAACCATTATTTCATAGACTGAGTTGAAGATCTGACTCGAAGCAACTGCCCTCAAACCCATCAACCAATGCCAATGAACATCGACAAACCCTTTAATTTGTGCGTAATGTCGCCGGTTACAAGTTGATAAAGCTGTGTAGTCTCAAAAGCTTTAAAGCCAAAGATGCATTTTGTATTTATTTATAGAATACCACAAATAAACTTTCATGGCACCCTAAACTACTATTATAAATGAATCCATAATAGAAAGTTCCTTCCCTGAACCCTGGAAGTGCTCTGTCATTACATCAGGTAATGTTGCAATAACCAGCAACTACAGACCAATAAGCATACTTCCAGCATTCTCCAAAGTAATGAAGAAATTGATAGCAGAGCAAATTGTAGATAATCTTAACAGTTCATTTACCCTGAACAGGATTCAATTTGGCATTAGAAAACATCACTCTACTGAGACGGAAAACATCAACTCAGAGCTGGATGCAGGCGGTGTCATTGGTGCTGTTTTTATCGATGTTAGAAAAGCGTTTGACATAATTAACCACCAGATACTGTTGACTAAACTGTCTAGTTTTAATGTTTACCCATGCACTCTGAAATTGATTGAATCATACATATCTGCAAGATCACTGTGGTTAGGATACAGAACATTAAGTCAACATCACGAAACAACAATGTTTGGGTACGGCAGGGGTCAGTGCTGGTCCACTGCTTTTCACACGTGCTTGCGTGCGTGCGCATATACAGTATGTATGTGTATATATATATACATGTATACAGACGTGGTCAAAAGTTTACATACACTTGTAAAGAACATAATGTCATAGTTTCCAATAATTTCTACAACTCTTATTTTTTTGTGATAGAGTGATTGGAGCACATACTTGTTGGTCACAAAAAACATTCATGAAGTTTGGTTCTTTTATGAATTTATTATGAGTCTACTGAAAATGTGACCAAATATGCTGGGTCAAAAGTGTACATACAGCAATGTTAATATTTGGTTACATGTCCCTTGGCAAGTTTTATTGTAATAAGGCACTTTTGGTAACCATCCACAAGCTTCTGGTTGAATTTTTGACCACTCCTCTTGACAAAATTGGTGCAGTTCAGCTAAATGTGTTGTATGACATTGACTTGTTTCTTCAGCATTGTCCACATGTTCTCAATGGGGCTTAAGTCAGGACTTTGAGAAGGTCATTCTAATACCTTAATTCTAGCCTGATTTAGCCATTCCTTTACCACTTTTGACGTGTGTTTGGGGTCATTGTCCTGTTGGAACACCCCACTGCGCCCAAGACCCAACCTCCGGGCTGATAATTTTAGATTGTCCTGAAGAATTTAGAGGCAATCCTCCTTTTTCATTGTCCCATTTACTCTCTGTAAAGCACCAGTCCCATTGGCAGCAAAACAGGCCCAGAGCATAATACTACCACCACCATGCTTGACAGTAGGATTGGTGTTTCTGGGATTAAAGGCCTCACCTTTTCTCTTCCAAACATATTGCTGGGTATTGTGGCCAAACAGCTTAATTTTTGTTTCATCTGAACATAGAACTTTTCTCCAGAAGGTCTTATCTTTGTCCATGTAATCAGCAGCAAACTTTAGACGAGCCTTAAGGTGTCGCTTCTGGAGCAAGGGCTTCCTCCTTGCATGGTAGCCTCTCAGTCCATGGCGATGCAAAACACGCTTGACTGTGGACACTAACACTTGTGTTCCAGCAGCTTCCAATTCATTGCAGACCTGCTTTTTGGTGGTTCTCGGTTGACTCTTGATCATCCTGACCAATTTTCTCTCAGCAGCAGGTGATAGCTTGTGTTTTCTTCCTGATCGTGGCAGTGACAAAACTGAGGCATGCACTTTATACCTTAAGCTGCTTTGAAATGGCTCCAAGTGACTTTCCTGACTTGTTCAAGTCAATGATATGTTTTTCAGATCTGTGCTGAGTTCCTTTTACTTTCCCATTGTCGCGTTTGTAACTGAGTCTAGTGACTGCATCACATGAGCCCTATTTAAATGGGCTCAGAGAAGTCAACAGGTGTCGTCAATCATAATCACTCACATAAAGTTAAGAGGCCATGCCATGAAGCTAATTTGATTTGATTGTAACTTTTCTACATCACCAAAATTGACAATGTATGTTGCTGTATGTATACTTTTAACCCAGCAGATTTGGTCATATTTTCAGTCGACCCATAATAAATTCATAAAAGAACCAGACTTCATGAATGTTTTTGGTTCAAATGGAACCAACACATGTAAGTTTACATCATGATCTGTTATTAAATAAGGATTAAAAACATGAGTTAATGTTGCATTTTTTTTATGACACAAAGAAAAAAGTCTTGCTTGTCAAAGTCCATCAGCTGGAGGTCCGACACCGATTGTATCCAAAATAACTGACTGTCATTGGAGCTGGCGGGAGTGTTCCAGCTTCTTTCAAAGCTCATTTTGAGTTGTCGTTTCATCAATGTAGAGTGAAAAAAGCAGCATGTTTACGTTCAAACATACGAAAAGTCCAATTAGTGTGTTTAAAGCCAGCAAGGCAGTGTTGTTTTTTATATATTGAGCTTTGGAAATGTCATCAGATGAGTACAAGTCTCTGTTTAAGCCGGGTACACGCATACGCTGAGGACAGAGTTTTAAAAGTTATTCTCCTTGGCCAGCATTTGCAAAAGTGTGTGCTTTTAAGGACACAATTATGTGTTTGCTTGTGACACAGAGATAAGTATGCGTTTCGAAAGTATCCGTGTTTGTGCGGACATGGCCTTATTTTACAGACAGTCTTGCTTCACGTCAAACAGCATACATTCAGTGTTCAGCTTTATCAGAGAGCAGAGGTTTCCAACTATGACTCAGAAGGAGAGCTGATCAAAGACCAGAAGCTATTCTGATAACTCCAGCTCGCTGGCTAGCTTCCGCCAAGCTGAGGCAGAGTGCCAGTCAAGGCAAAGGGAACAAATACTCATGCCAGAAAAGTAAAATGGCAATGAGTTTGATAGATGAGCGATCAGACACGCTAGCATCGATTGGCATAGCATGTTTCGAACTGATTGTGTGAGCGACTGAGCGTGCGTGCCATTTTTATGTGACAATAGGAAGATTGGCAAAAAAAAGTTTGGGATCCATTGATTTAAGTTATTACAGTTCATGTTGACTGATAGTATCGTCCTTTTTTTCTTTTAGGAAAGGTGATTGGGAAGAGTGGAAAACTGATCCAAGAAGTGGTTGATAAATCGGGTGTGGTGCGGGTTCGTATTGAGCCAGAGAATGACAAAAAGCCCTCAGCGACATCGGTAACGGTGGCAGCGGCAGCAGCAGCAGCTGCAGCATCATCAGGAGGAGATGAGGTGATTCAGAAAGAAACATTGCACATGTTGCCTAGTTGTTCCACTTTACATGATAAGACAATAATTTTCATATAAAAAAATAATGGTGACTGGTGTTGGAAGTAAAATATTACTAAAGGCCAGTTTTACTTTTGTAGTGATTGTTGTCCATTCAGTCTTAAATCACACACTTCTGTACTTGCACTTGACTTTTGAGTGTATATATGTATTTTCAGTGAGAACTAAGGCAAAATGCTCTGTGCTGCTAGTACCGGGATGTTGCACTCAAATTGCAAAAAGTGGTCAATGAGCAGATATGGACCTTACCACCGTTAATATAGTCTGTTACATAGCTGGGGTAGATAGACCAATTCCAGTGGTTGCAGCTCACAATTAAAAGGAGAGAAATAAAAGAGGAAGCTGGTAAATTTTGTGGTTGTCAATGACACGTCAATTCGGGACAGCGACCCATTGTCAAAAAGTGATGTCTTGGGAACTACTGTAAGTACATAATATACAAAGTGTAATCTACTGAAAGAGTACTGTACAGTATTTAACACCCATGTCTCACTTCATTTGACATTTGTAAGCTGCAATTTCTGGAAGGTGTCATTCTATTGTGTACACATTTAACTTAGGGTAAAAACAGAAACACACAACTCAACACAACCTGATGACACCTTGCAACTTTTTATTATGCATTTTGTCATTTTGTACATGCTGACACCACATTTAGGTTACGGAAAAAAGATGGTAGGTTATTTGATTGTCCCAAATGGTATCACCATTACAGTTTGAAGAACTTACTGAACACGTTTACAAATGTACTCGCGCATCGTACATTAATATACACAATTTATTTCACTTTATTAAGCGATATGTGACTAAAATTACTTTTTATGCAATTTTTTCTAGCTATTTTAAGCATTTTGTCGCATCATGGTGACAGGTGGGTGGAGACAACATTTTTTCAATTTTAATTTTCTTCCTAGGGATTGGTGCCGTTTGTATTTGTGGGGACCAAGGAAAGCATCTCAAATGCAACGGTACTGCTGGACTATCATCTCAACTATCTTAAGGTACACCAGAAATGCCCTACAGTGGTTTGACCAAAAAGGTTGATGATCTCATTTATCAAAAATCTAATAACCTTTTTAAGTTTTCTGATTGAATGGAACAAAACTACAGCTTGTTTTTTGAAACTCTATGCCCACAGGAGGTGGACCAGCTTCGTCTGGAGCGTCTTCAGATCGACGAGCAGCTGAGACAGATAGGAGGCGGGGGCAGTGTTGGAGGGACGGGCCCACGAAATCCTAAAGACAAAAGCTACGTGTTTGATAACGGCACAGGCCTTGGAAGAGGAGCAGGAGGGAAGCCCTATGGAGGAGGAGGAGGCAGAGGCAGCCGAGGTCGAAGAGGAGGGGGTGCAGCGTTTGCTTCAGGTGCAGTGACATTACTACTTAAGCATTGACGACCCTTATTTGGACTCCTAAATATTTTTTTGCAGTATGAACTAAATAAAAAACAGTCAGTTTAAATGTTTTTTTATTTGTGTGCCTTGTCCACCAGGCACCAACTCCGAGGCATCCAATGCTTCAGAGACAGAGTCAGACCATAGAGACGAGCTTAGCGATTGGTCATTGGCTCCCACTGAGGAGCTGATGACAGGAGGTGGAACCTTGCCCAGACGGACGGACGGGAGGAGGAGAGGAGGTGGAGGGGGACCTCGAGGACGAGGGGGAAGAGGAAGAGGCGGATATAAAAGTGAATGATTATTATGTCTAAGTTATATTTTCATTTTTTGTGCTTTTGGCAGCTTCTCAAGACGTTCAAAACAGCGTTGTATGATGTGTTGTCTTTGGCTGTCTCGGTTAGGTGACGATGTACAGTGGAGTGACCCTAGGCCTCGTCATAGCAGAGACCCCAAGACGAGAGCACAGGAAGACACCCTTCAGGTAAAGTGCTTTAATAATTCATGGAAGTTATGTAGTTGTTCGACATTGTGTATGCTCAAAGTTATTTTGCTCTCAAAGTCAATTACATAGCACTTAAACTGAGTTGACAGTGACTAGTTTTTGCACAATCTTTGGCTCTACAATACCTGGAGTTGGGCATCGACGGGCACATTACATTCCGACTCTCCCGGAATCACACACATTTTTAAATGTTGATTCCTATTTTTGTTGGACCAGAAGAATTAGCTGCTACAGAGTTGGCTAAGTAACTAATATCCATACATTGTGTGGAGGCGCTGCTCTAAGACAGTAATCCTCCATTTTGGCAAATAAAGTGCTTTTCTTAAATTGTATTATCACTGGAAGACGAGGCTAAACATGTTCAGAGTTTCCCCTATATTGGCGGTGGGGGCATGGTTAGGGTTGTGGTCAATATGACATCTTCACATTAATTTGCTATGATGCATAATGTGTACATACATTTAAAACAAATTTGTGAATTTTTAACTCTACATTTATTTTTCTTACATAACATTGTTTTGCTCTATTTTTCAATTGTTGCTGCTTATTGTACAATGTACTTTGTTGAGTTTTCTCTTTTTTTTTTTTTTAGAGATTTCTCCAATTCTTTTAGTCACTTTAAAAAAAAAGACTGGCAACAAATCTAGCATCTATTTCTGGGGTTATTGGAGACTGTACTCGAGTTTAGAGACACTTTACGTCTGTCGCGCCATGTCCGCAACAAAAAGAGAGCTGCAGAGAGCCTGACGTCACACTTGTTTCACTGCTTTGGAGCCTTCTTTGTTTAAAGGGGAACATTATCACAATTTCAGAAGGGTTAAAACCATTAAAAATCAGTTCCCAGTGGCTTATTTTATTTTTCGAAGTTTTTTTCAAAATTTTACCCATCACGCAATATCCTTAAAAAAAGCTTCAAAGTGCCTGATTTTAACCATTGTTATATACACCCGTCCATTTTCCTGTGACGTCACATAGTGATGCCAACTCAAACAAACATGGTGCATAGAACAGCAAGCTATAGCGACATTAGCTCGGATTCAGACTCGGATTTCAGCGGCTTAAGCGATTCAACAGATTACGCATGTATTGAAACGGATGGTTGTAGTGTGGAGGCAGGTAGCGAAAACGAAATTGAAGAAGAAACTGAAGCTATTGAGCCATATCTGTTTGAACCGTATGCAAGCGAAACCGACGAAAACGACACGACAGCCAGCGACACGGGAGAAACCGAGGACGAATTCGGCGATCGCCTTCTAACCAACGATTGGTATGTGTTTGTTTGGCATTAAAGGAAACTAACAACTATGAACTAGGTTTACAGCATATGAAATACATTTGGCAACAACATGCACTTTGAGAGTGCAGACAGCCCAATTTTCATCAATTAATATATTCTGTAGACATACCCTCATCCGCGCTCTTTTCCTGAAAGCTGATCTGTCCAGTTTTGGAGTTGATGACAGCAGGCCAGGGAAGCTAGGGTCGATATTCTTCTCTTGATCATCTTCGGTGGCATAAGGGACGGTGTGAGCCTAGACATCCAGGGGGTTTAGCTCGCTCGTCTGCGGGAACAAACTGCCGCCATTGCTTGCCGTGCTACCGAGGTCCTTTGTCCCTGAATTGCTCACACACTCCGGCAGATTCAATGGGGGTCTGGCGGCAGATTTCTTTGACTTTATCGTTGGAAATGCATCTGCTTTGAGTGTCGCAGGATATCCACACATTCTTGCCATCTCTGTCGTAGCATAGCTTTCGTCGGTAAAGTGTGCGGAACAAACGTCCAATTTCTTGCCACTTTCGCATCTTTGGGCTACTGGTGCAACTTGAATCCGTCCCTGTTCGTGTTGTTACACCCTCCGACAACACACCGACGAGGCATGATGTCTCGAAGGTACGGAAAACTGTCGAAAAAACGGAAAATAACAGAGCTGATTTGACTCGGTGTTTGAGAAAATGGCGGATTGCTTCCCGATGTGACGTCACAACGTGACGTCATCGCTCCGAGAGCGAATAATAGAAAGGCGTTTAATTCGCCAAAATTCACCCATTTAGAGTTCGGAAATCGGTTAAAAAAATATATGGTCTTTTTTCTGCAACATCAAGGTATATATTGACGCTTACATAGGTCTGGTGATAATGTTCCCCTTTAAAAGCCGCCAATGTAATCTTAAATTTTGAAGATTGCTGTCCACCGGTATATCTTGGATACATTAAAGTACGTCCACTTCGCGGTCATGCTGCCTCTGCTCCAGACAACCCCGTGCATATTGCTTACGTCGTCACATTTGGTTTCGGCAGTTCCGTTCTTCCATCCATCCATCCATCTTCTTCCGCTTATCCGAGGTCGGGTCGCGGGGGCAGCAGCTTAAGCAGGGAAGCCCAGACTTCCCTCTCCCCAGCCACTTCGTCCAGCTCCTCCCGGGGGATCCCGAGGCGTTCCCAGGCCAGCCGGGAGAGATAGTCTTCCCAGCGTGTCCTGGGTCTTCCCCGTGGCCTCCTACCGGTCGGACGTGCCCGAAACACCTTCCTAGGGAGGCGTTCGGGTGGCATCCTGACCAGATGCCCGAACCACCTCATCTGGCTCCTCTCGATGTGGAGGAGCAGCGGCTTTTCTTTGAGCTCCCCCCAAATGACAGAGCTTCTCACCCTATCTCTAAGGGAGAGCCCCGCCACTCGGCGGAGGAAACTCATTTCGGCCGCTTGTACTCGTGATCTTGTCCTTTCGGTCGTAACCCAAAGCTCATGACCATAGGTGAGGATGGGAACGTAGATCGACCGGTAAATCGAGAGCTTTGCCTTCCGGCTCAGCTCCTTCTTCACCACAACGGATCGATACAGCGTCCGCATTACTGAAGACGCCGCACCGATCCGCCTGTCGATTTCACGATCCACTCTTCCCCCACTCGTGAACAAGACTCCGAGGTACTTGAACTCCTCCACTTGGGGCAAGATCTCCTCCCCAACCCGTAGATGGCACTCCACCCTTTTCCGGGAGAGAACCATGGACTCGGACTTGGAGGTGCTGATTCCCATCCCAGTCGCTTCACACTCGGCTGCGAACCGATCCAGTGAGAGCTGAAGATCTTGGCCGGAGGAAGCCATCAGGACCACATCATCTGCAAATAGCAGTGACCTAATCCTGCAGCCACCAAACCAGATGCCCTCAACGCCCTGACTGCGCCTAGAAATTCTGTCCATAAAGGTTATGAACAGAATTGGTGACAAAGGGCAGCCTTGGCGGAGTCCAACCCTCACTGGAAACGTGTCCGACTTACTGCCGGCAATGCGGACCAAGCTCTGACACTGATTATACAGGGAGCGAACTGCCACAATAAGACAGTCCGTTACCCCATACTCTCTGAGCACTCCCCACAGGACTTCCCGGGGTACACGGTCGAATGCCTTCTCCAAGTCCACAAAGCACATGTAGACTGGTTGGGCAAACTCCCATGCACCCTCAAGGACCCTGCCGAGAGTATAGAGCTGGTCCACAGTTCCACGACCAGGACGAAAACCACACTGTTCCTCCTGAATCCGAGGTTCGACTATCCGGCGTAGCCTCCTCTCCAGTACACCTGAATAGACCTTACCGGGAAGGCTGAGGAATGTGATCCCACGATAGTTGGAACACACCCTCCGGTTCCCCTTCTTAAAGAGAGGAACCACCACCCCGGTCTGCCAATCCAGAGGTACCGCCCCCGATGTCCACGCGATGCTGCAGAGTCTTGTCAACCAAGACAGCCCCACAGCATCCAGAGCCTTAAGGAACTCCGGGCGGTTCTCATCTACCCCTGGGGCCTTGCCACCGAGGAGCTTTTTAACTACCTCAGCAACCTCATCCCCAGAAATAGGAGAGCCCACCACAGACTCCCCAGGCACTGCTTCCTCATAGGAAGACGTGTTGGTGGGATTGAGGAGGTCTTCGAAGTATTCCCTCCACCGATCCACAACATCCGCAGTCGAGGTCAGCAGAACACCATCCCCGCCATACACGGTGTTGATAGTGCACTGCTTCCCCTTCCTGAGGCGGCGGATGGTGGTCCAGAATTGCTTCGAAGCCGTCCGGAAGTCGTTTTCCATGGCTTCCCCGAACTCCTCCCATGTCCGAGTTTTTGCCTCTACGACCGCTGAAGCCGCACACCGCTTGGCCTGTCGGTACCTGTCCGCTGCCTCAGGAGTCCTATGAGCCAAAAGAACCCGATAGGACTCCTTCTTCAATTTGACGGCATCCCTCACCGCCGGTGTCCACCAACGGGTTCTAGGATTACCGCCACGACAAGCACCAACTACCTTGCGGCCACAGCTCCAATCAGCCGCCTCGACAATAGAGGCGCGGAACATGGTCCATTCGGACTCAATGTCCAGCACCTCCCTCGTGACATGTTCAAAGTTCTTCCGGAGGTGGGAATTGAAACTCTCTCTGACAGGAGACTCTGCCAGACGTTCCCAGCAAACCCTCACAATGCGTTTGGGCCTGCCAGGTCTGTCCGGCATCCTCCCCCACCATCGCAGCCAACTCACCACCAGGTGGTGATCGGTAGAAAGCTCCGCCCCTCTCTTCACCCGAGTGTCCAAAACATGAGGCCGCAAATCCGATGACACAACTACAAAGTCGATCATGGAACTGCGGCCTAGGGTGTCCTGGTGCCAAGTGCACATATGGACACCCTTATGTTTGAACATGGTGTTCGTTATGGACAATCTGTGACGGGCACAAAAGTCCAATAACAAAACACCGCTCGGGTTCAGATCCGGGCAGCCATTCTTCCCAATCACGCCTCTCCAGGTTTCACTGTCGCTGCCAACATGAGCATTGAAGTCCCCCAGTAGAACGAGGGAATCACCCGGGGGAGCACTCTCAAGTACTCCCTCGAGTGAATCCAAAAAGGGTGGGTACTCTGAGCTGCGGTTTGGCGCGTAAGCGCAAACCACAGTCAGGACCCGTTCCCCCACCCGAAGGCGGAGGGAAGCTACCCTCTCGTCCACCGGGTTGAACTCCAATGTACAGGCTCTGAGCCGGGGGGAAACAAGAATTGCCACCCCAGCCCGTCGCCTCTCACTGCCGGCAACGCCAGAGTGGAAGAGAGTCCAGCCCCTCTCGAGAGAACTGGTTCCAGAGCCCTTGCTGTGCGTCGAAGTGAGTCCGACTATATCTAGCCGGAACTTCTCCACCTTGCGCACTAGCTCAGGCTCCTTCCCCCCCAGCGAGGTGACGTTCCACGTCCCAAGAGCTAGCTTCTGTAGCCGAGGATCGGACCGCCAAGTGCCCTGCCTTCGGCTGCCGCCCAGCTCACATCGCACCCGACCTCTATGACCCCTGCTATGGGTGGTGAGCCCATTGGAGGGGGGACCCACGTTGCCTCTTCGGGCTGTGCCCGGCCGGGCCCCATGGGGACAGGCCCGGCCACCAGGCGCTCGCCATCGTGCCCCACCTCCGGGCCTGGCTCCAGAGGGGGGCCCCGGTGACCCGCGTCCGGGCGAGGGAAATCTGGGTCCTTTGTTTTTATCTTTCATGGAGGTCTTCGAGCTGCTCTTTGTATGGTCCCTCACCTAGGACCAGTTTGTCTTGGGAGACCCTACCAGGGGGCATAAAGCCCCCGGACAACATAGCTCCTAGGATCATTGGGACACGCAAACTCCTCTACCACGTTAAGGTGGCAGCTCAGAGAGCTAACTATCTAAATTGCTATTATTAGCCAACAACACCCAGAGCTAATTTACGTGCATGTGTTACGTATGTACATATGTACGTACGTAGTTACATCATTACGTAAGAGAAGCCGGAAGAGGGTGGATTATACTGTGTGAAATACATTGGAAAGTTGGCGCCCTCTAGACATCTTTGTAAATGTTGCAAACATCCCCTTTAAAGTACTGCTGTCTTCTATTTCAGGATATGCTGTATAAAAAGATTGATAACTGCATTTACTGTCAGATAGTTTGAAGGTTTGTTTTTTTCCTACATGGGCCAAAAGTGCACATGTGGAAGCTGCTATCTCGATTGTTGCTCCAATAACTTAAATTGGGTCAACAATACCACAACACATAATTTACAAGTCAGTGCAGTCAGCAGTGTCACAATGGCTCATAACTTGAGAGGCTTTGGATATTTCTCATTGCCCAGAGCTCAAACCACTCATAAATATTTTTGTGTGTCTGTATGCGGAGTAAAACTATGGAACAAACTGGACTTACAACACAAGCAATGCCAAACTATTAATCGATTTAAACTATTATACAAACATCGGGTCTAGTTCAAATATAGAGATGAGGGTCTTTAATTTGACCTGCTGTTGTACTCTGTCTCAAAGTGTTATTAACATGTTCTCAATGTTTCCTTACCATTATTGCTATGTTGTCTATTACCATTGTTGGTATTTTGTCTATTACCATTGTTGGTATATTCTTTATTCCTACATTGTTGATACAAATTATTGTTGCAGTGTAATAATTATTGTTACCTGTGGTAATGCCACTATGATACAACATTTGTATTATAATCCTTGAACAAAGTAACAGTGAAACTCATGTGAATAATCACTGAATGGAGAACTGGGGGTGGGATTAAATAAATTATCTTCTTCCCACTCCCTTTCAGGCAAAACTGGACAATCATGCATTACATACTATACATTACCTTTTGCACTATATTAATTTATATTACTATGTGTTGTCAACTTTGTACTTTTTTTTTATTTTTTTATTTTATTTTTTATGTCATTGCCTGAATGTGATGTGTCATTTGGGATTATTTCAGCTTTAAATACAACTGGCTGACATATTAAAGGGGTTCAGGCGTTTGTCTTTGTGAGTGACACTGAAGGTTTCGCTTTTCCTCAACAGTCAATTGGAATATGAGCCACTTATTAACCGTCCCCTTGTGTGATAGACAGCATGTCATTTATGGCTACACTTAGTAGTCTGTTCCAATTTACGCACTTTAACTTGTGCCTCAAAGGTAGTGCTATTCAAGTTGAATTGTAAATCAAGTTAAGCCCAAATAGAGATGAACCAATAAATGACAAACATTGCTGCTATTTACTCTTCTAAAATTAAAGGACACTAGAATTTTTTTTTACCGTATTCAAACGATATGTTCAGAAGACAGCAAATCTATACTGCTATACTTAAATTCAAGTTCACTTTATTTAAAGGTGCCATATGTAATAATGTGGCCAGAAATGTTACTGCAATCACGGTCAAAATTTTGTACTCCCACTCTCCATGACTTAGGTTGCCAGATACGCAGCCGAATCCGAATCGGAATCCTACTCCAAGGAACTTCAAATGGCAATTGACGAGTACTACACTGTTGGTTTCTCTTGTTTATGCTTCTTACAAGATGGTTTACTAAGTAATTATGCCACATTTTACTGATGTCGATTAGCTACGTGTATTTGTAAAGTTACGCAGCAATATTTTCGTCAGGAGTCAGGACAGATTGTTGGCCTTATCCTGCTAAAATATCTAGTTTGACTGCACGGACCAACATCGAAATAATTATATAGACTTAGACTTAGACTTAGACTTCGTTTTTATTGTCATTCAAATTTTAACTTTACAGTACAGATAAGAACGGAATTTCGTTACATCAGCTCATGGTAGTGCAGAATAAAAAAGCAATAACGTGCATATATAAATAAATAGGTTACTGTACAGATAAATATATTGCACTTTTTCATATGCATCCACGTTTATGGATGTATGTTATATTGTCTTTTTTTATTCCAGCGAGTTAATCCATTTTGGGGGGAGATGATAATATATAATATATTATATATCGCATAGGCCTATTTTGATGGCAAGCCAAGGCCAACAGTAAAATTACCGCCACATTTCGTTCAGCATAACTCTATATTGCATCCAACCTGACGCACTGCATTCTCTTCCATGTACGCACATCACCATCTTTCAGTGCAGAGTGCAATTCTATGAGCCAACCCACGTTACGCATAAACCACGTTACGCATAAATCATATAGCCTATTACCATGTTAATACACAAAGTAGAAAATCCTTACATGTAATGCATTATATTGTGCCAAGCAAGTACCACACCATATGTGCCTGATGCACATACAGTGCCAGAAACCGCAATTAGTCGTGCTAATGTTTGGAACGCATTTCCTCAGCGTATCAGCATATTGACAACGAAATAGGCACTGACACTATTGTATTTGTCGAAAATATATTTTGCCCCGTCAGTTGTATGACACATCGACATACAGGCTAACAGGCATATATATCCCCTGTTAGCCTATATGTCGATGTGTCATACCGGGCTAGCATGCTAACTAAGCATTACACTTGAAGCTGAGCATCACACTCAGCATTCGTTGCACAAACATAATAGCTTCGTTAGACAAGACCATAGTCTCAATGTCTCCATCTTTCAAAGGCATCCCCGTTACAAATCCTTGTTTTGTTCCTGGCTTTGTCATGAATAAGTTGAGAATTGTAATGGCGCCTTTTAGATTTACTAAGGTCTGACATGTTTAGTAACTTTACCAGTGGCAGTAGCCAGACGAAGGTGGCGGTGTGTAACTCGCAACCTGGATGTGATACACTCACAGACTTTCTAATTGGTCAAAAGGTGGAGGGCGGGGCATCCAAATGAAAACAATAACAAGATTTCGGGGCTGTAAATCTAATTTTGAAATGAGCATATCCCGGCTGAATTACCGTTATCAGTAATAAAGGTATTCGAAAATGACTTGATTTAGTAATGCCTTTTGACATATCAGAGCCATTTAATGATGACTTTACATGAAATTATTACATATGGCACCTTTAATATTGTCCTTTAAATATATTATAAATGGTTACTAAAATGTGAGGCGTTTAGTCACTTTTGTGAGGTACAGTAAATGGTGACTATACCAAGTTTTAATGTTCAAAGCAAAAAATCAGAATATAAAAACAACCTACTTCCCCTCACAGATTCGTGTGGATGGGAACAATGAACGCAGCGTGCAGCATTCCTCAGGAGGGAGAGGAGGGTCATCTTCATCACAGGGTGGCATCAGTGCCAGCGGTGAGGGCCCGCCACGCAATCACCACCGGCCCATCAGAGACCGAGGGATGAAGAAGGAGAAACAGGACGCTCCCCCACTGGTGAATGGAGTGTCGTAGATACGCCACTGGAGGACTTTCTCTCTTTGACACATATACTCAGAAAGAACACACATGCTCTCACACAAACACATCAATAACACAAAACACAACCGGTCTTTAACCATCCACAGTTACTTCCTCCCTCCCCTAAACACACTTTTTTTTTTTTAGACAGAAGGTTCCATTCCATCATAGGAGGCTTATTGTAGTGAAGACTGCTGCTGGTCTCCTTTGTCAGCGAACTGCACACTACAGTGTCAGTGCAGTGTCGAGGGCTGGTCCGGGACAATATGGATGTTTTTCTCTTGCAGTGAGAAAACAATGAAGCCTCCCGACCAGCAAACCTTCTATCAAAACACATCTAACATTCAGTTAAATGCACCGCTTCTCCTTTACTAGCGCATTAAGCAAGATGGTGACGCTGTGCATGCGAGCCTTCACTGTCTCCGCTTCTTGAAGTTTAGTACTTGTACTTCAACTTACTCGAACATTTTCCATGTGGTTAGGGCACAATGAGGGCAGTCTGTTTGACATGTTGGGGATCAAGGGAAGGGGCTTCTGTCCTCAACCCTGGAAGAGTTAGGTGGTAAAGTATGGGCAATATCTTACTTGACACATCAATTTCAGCTTCTGTAATTGCTTGTACTGTATTAAACTTGCAAAGAATTGTAATAAGTGACACACATACTAACAAAATGACTCTTTGTCAGATTGTCATCCTGCAGCAGGGTAAGAGTGTGTTTAAGACCCAGTGTTGGACATCTAATCCACACACTTGTCTTTGCTCCACCACCTGAGCGTGATTTTACGTGAGGCTCCTTTTGTTAGGCAGGGCAACATGAACACTTCCCAACTAATTTTCCCTGCTTAGACCAGTAGGCCTCTGTTCTCTGTGGACAACAGTTAACAGCACACAGCTGAAGTTGTGAACTTCAGTGTTGGGGAAAATCAGAGGGCTGAAATCCAACATAACAAATCATGGATTTCATAATGTCAGGGTAGAAAAAAACTTTTACTGAGTTAAAGCAGGAGATATTTTAGACTTAACCTCCAGGATCTGTTCTTAGTCCTATTAGCCTTGTTGAATAAACCACCCCTCATTCTGTGATTTAGGTTGGAGTAGGTATTTTTTGGGGGCTCTCATCAAGAGTCACACACATATTGTTTTGTCCCCAATTCCAACAAAAAGTGTGTTCAGTTGGCCTGTTTTTGTAGATCAAATCAGTCTCCCAATGTGTATGAGCCAACATAAGTCCACGGCACAGTTGTCACAATCATGAAAGTGGCATGAATTCCTGTTTTGATTCTTCATTTTACATTTAGCTTAACTGTTTAGAATCTTATGTGTGTACATAGTTCATTAGAATTGTAAATTACAACCAGTCATTACGTCGAACAAATTGTGTCAACATGCTTATGGCGTCAATCATTAACGATCAATTTGGATGCCACTTTTTCTGTTTGACATGGTGGCTGATGCTATTCAGCCGTCAGTTACTATGTTCCTTCTGATATCATATGTAACAAATCCTGGTGTGCGAATGTGTGTGCGCACGTTTAACCGTAAAGTTAACTAAACCGATTCAAGCCACAGCATAAACTCATTTGGATCCTTAAAGGGGACCAATGAACATTCTACTGTACATTTAACACACCTCCTTGTGGTCTAGATATTATCAAATATGCTTTGGTATACATTTTGCATAAATCATTCTTCACAGTCACATTTATAACCCATATTTTGTGTCCGATGCCCTATCCTTTCCAGTATCATTTATCTCATCAAAATGTACACTGTATATCTTGAAGATGAACAATACCACTATGTTTTTTAAAGTCACGCTCAGAAGTAAACTTCATAAACAATATATAGATTTGCCAGTCACAGCATTAGGTACACCTGCCCACTCAGAGATAATAAAAGAAACACAGCATTTACCCTACTCTACATGCTGCACGTTGGTAAAAATAATATTTTATAAAATAGTAATGTCACAATGTTGCTGTCTTTCATTGGAGTTTAGGGGCTTATCCAACTTGTACTTAGTGCACCATGTTGACAAAACAGTCCCGTGTAAAATGTTGGGTACAAATAAATATGGATGTATATATTTTAAAGACATCAGAGCAGGCGAGTTAGCATAAAATGAGAAGGACTAACGCTGGAGGCTCCAGACATCAGCGTTAAAGAGCAGAGCAGAGAGCATGAACTAGAAATGCTCACATTAGTACATCCGTCAATCTGTGATGTCACAAATGGCCCATTGTTTAAAACAGCGTTCAGAGGCATCTACAACTGTCTAAGCTCACGTCCAAATGAATGGACCGTATGATATGACGCTTTGACATTGTTTCACACGAGTTTCCCACATTGTAACAACTTGTCTAAGTCGGAAAAGAGGAACATCATTATCGGCCCCCTGTAATGTTGAGTCAGATTCACAGCTCCTGAGGCTTTTAATAGGATGTTTCTATCTCTGTGCCTTGGATTTATGCTATTGTTTGGCTCTTTCACAAGCACCTGACTGCTTGGTATTTTATATTTAGAACTTTGCAACACTAGTTTCTGGTTTTCTCCTCCCACAAGTCTTAGTGTCTGGTCTCATGGTATGTATTTCAATACTCGCAGTGCTTTTTTTCTGAGGCCAGTATTTCCTTGCCACTGTGCTTATTTTGTCAGAAGTATGGAATAATGGTGGTTTATTTCTCCCTAGTCCTTTACATTCTAACCGCAGCCTAGCTGCATTTTTACAATTAGCCTTTTCTGCAAAGCATCCAAAAGCGATTCTAGTAGAAATAACCTTTTTACTATCCATAGAACATCAAATAAATTGTGTTGTTTCAAGAGAGAGAGAGAGAGAGGGGGGTGGCATACTGTATATAATGATGTCATTTTTTTGTTTGAGGAAAAAATATTTGTAATATTGTTTCAAATGTGCACTTATCCTAATTTTCTCTCTTTTTTGCTGTTTGATATCAGTTGAATGCTAGATCTCTTGATAATAAACTTGCTGTAAAAAGTATCCTCCATAGCAGGGTTGAGTGACATTGATAGTGAAATGTTTAAAAGTGTGTTAGAATATAGGGGAAAAACTGAAAAAAAATGTTCCAAAGACTGTCAATTGTTGCAGTCCATTTACCATCGATCAGACTTAAAAATCTCAAATATTCCAGCCGGTGTCAACCCTTTGTGACTTGTGACTATGGCTTTGACAAGCAAATGTTTCCGCTCGTTCCCAGTCAGCTAAATACTCAAATATTGTCAGGAATTGTAGCAATATGGCAATTGGACTTTTCTTACTTGTTCAGTTCTCAATTTTAGATATGGTGTCACAATAGTGTTGACAACGTGGCTGGCAAATGGTCGTCCTTCTTACCAGTAGGTCATTGGCCTGGCTGGTAGCAAAACCATTTGTCTCATTCCACGGTAGTGTGGATACAAGCAATCTTTGGGGGAGAGATATAAGCAGACAATAAACAACCACCTCTGTTTCAAGGAGGACACAACACTATTGCGACTACCCACCGGGGACATACTGTAAATATGAAAGGTGGATTGTCCAACAAACAAGAAAAGTCTAGTTGCCTCCATTCAACCTTTGTGTATTAACGTGATCTGGATGACTGAGAATCTTATTGTGTTAAAAAATTGCTCGATACAAACCACTCATTTCCCAAAAATGTCTTGGGTTTCCATTCCAATATTACATAGTGTTTAACTGAATCAATAATGTAACAAAGATATTCCTCCAGTTTTCTAATAGATGAATAGCTGTCCACATCTAGATCTAGCAAGCCAGCACTGGGGAATAATACTGCGGTTCACAATAACAGTGACATTACCAACACTTCTTTCACACCCAGGAGAACGGTTTAAGTCGCTATGCTGCAACTGATTTACTGTACGGTTGGACTCCAGCCTTAATATATGATACACTTTTTAAAACCTGATGTCAGCTTTACTGCAACAGAATGAGTTGAATAGATTTGTGTGCATTGTTTTGTTTTAGTTGATAATACTAACAAATGGTGTTGCAAAAAAGGTTTGTACCATAGTTACAAAGAAAAAAATATGTTAAGGAGACGGCGAGGAAACTGTTGCATGCTGCCCATTTATCGTAAAGAACTGGAGGGAAGTATCTGTGGAAATTGATTCAATTTAAAGAAAGGAGTTTTATAGCATTCAATATTGAGGATGAGTACATGTTACCACGGTCAACTGAAGAAACTGAAAGTAATGGTGATACTTTCAAAGCAGTTTAAGCTTGGAAGTTTAACAAAAGCTGTCATTTCCTATTGATAGGTTTTTGCATAACAATTGTACATAAATGATGCCACTTAACTAAAGGTAGCAGCATGAATTGGAAGTCCAATGGCTGTCCACTTCCTAATAAAAACAAATGTTTTCACAGGACCACCATGAAGTAAACTGGATATGACTTTTATCACCTATCGATGCATTGCAGTTTTAAGGAGTCGATTTTGTACAAAAAGGTTGAAAGATTCAATTGACAGTAGGACTAAAAACGGTTCTCTAAAGGCTAGTTTGTATGAATGTATGCCAATGGTGTCAACCTACTAAGTGTACCTTCAACATTTCTAGGGAGTCCATTTTTTTACCCGCGACTCACTGCAAGCCGATTTCGATAGTTTTGGGTTAGATTAAAAAAAAAAATGTCTCAGATGTGAAGAAATGACTGATCTACAAACATGAGATAACGTGTAAACATTGGGGTGGACGATGTTAAAAGATGATTTTTAAGAAAACGGATGCATAATGACATGATTTGGTGTTGAAATATGACCATGCACCTCTGTCACAAGGTTGCATTTAACCACATGTTTCATGTGCAATCAGCGCAGGACGCAACGTTGACTTTTTGTCGCTGCAGCAAATGGTTCTTCTACTCTCATTCCACAATGTATTAATGCAACAGAAGTAAACTAGACACATTTGTTGTCTGTTTTAACACCAGAGCGTCAGGAAGAAAAAAAAAACAGATGCATAGAAAATGTGTACATACTTTAACCAGGGTAGTCTAAAAAGCTGTAAATCTTGTGAGCACTTTTGGGCATTTTTGTTTCTTTCCCTTTGTAAATACTACTAGCATTTCAGGTGTCTGGGTTTACATGTCTGGTTATAGTGCAATATATTTTGTATGCAAGCAGTTTCAATAAATAAAGGTTGATCTTCTGATAACTGCCTGGCCTTTGAATTCAACAGCTAGTTCACAAAGATAAAGACATTTTAACACTTGGTGTCACGGCCCGGGCGCATGCAAATGCGCACTCATCTGTAGAGCGCACCTCCAGGAATACACTTCCAGGAACGCGCCAGGCGCGTGTCCGTCCTGCTGCAGCCAGCAGCTGCAATCAATCACCGGCACGCAACGCACCTGCCGCTAATGAGAGGTCCTGCCTTCAAAAGCTTGCTCAACCTGATATCCGGCACCAGAACGTAATTCATCTGTTGGAGTACCGTAAGTGATATGCGAGCTCTATGCAGCCTTGCTCTCTCTCTCCCGTCATGTTTGATTGGTCCTGTGTCTTCCATTGTTGTCCTTCTAGTAGTCTTCCTTCGTTCCACATGACGAGCTGTGCGTCTCGTCTCCCTGTTGTTCCCTTGTGGTTCTCTGGCTGCCCCTTTTGGATTCTCAACCTCCAGCTTGGACACGGACCTTCTACGCCCCGCTTAGCCCCCGACTTCCTGCCTGCCTCACGGACATTCGAGCCGGCCTTTCTCCCCTTGACTCCCTCACCTCTCGCTCAACACTCCTGGTAACACTCATTAATTCCTACACATAGTCTCACACCATACACAGTCTTGGATTTTGGTCACACTCAATTCTCTAGTTGATTTAATATAGTATTGTTTGATTATTATATATATAGAGTGTATATATATATATATAATAAATACATAGAGCGTTACTACCCCTTGTGGTCTGTGCCGTCAACTCCCTCCCAGTACATAACACATGGCCTTTCATCACAACAATGCCTTGTACTTTTTATTATCAATGTTTATGTCCAGTTTATTCATGAACTGACTATTTATTCTGTTCTTTTTTTGCTTTTAACCAATTTATGTTTATCATATATCCTGTACTAATCTATTATTGCACGATCCCTGGGCTTGGGGTATTTGTGGGTTCCTCCCACCTCCAAAGACATGCACCTGAGGATAGGTTGATTGTCAACACTAAATTGGCCCTAGTGTGTGAATGTTGTCTATCTGTGTTGGCGATGCGTTGGCCACTTGTCCTGGGTGTACCCCGCCTTGCGTGCGAATGCAGCTGGGATAGGCTCCAGCAACCCCCGAGGGGGACAAGCGGTAGAAAAATGGCTGGATGGATGTATTTCTGTCAACTTTTACTCCATTAATTGTTGTTAGTTAATTAAAAGACAAATAACTTATACTGTTATATTTTAATTACAAAAATATATATATTTTTCATTTTCCATTGCAATTATTTTATTACTGATTTAAGCTACCTAGTTTATTTACAATAACACTTGTTTTAATATTTTCTCTTACAATTACAAATTGTGATCTGGTACATATTAAACACAGGAAGTGAGCAAATCAGTAATTGCTAATATATGGCAAAGACTAAGCTCCTTTTAGACATGTTGAAATGTGCAATTGTATGTGATGTACCCCATTGTAACCTTTTCAAGCATGTTAAAAATTAACTAAACCAATGTTATTACAATGTGTTTGAAGTATTTATGAATGAATGGCTGTGTTGAAGGGGAACTGTACTTTTTTTTTGGAATGTTGCCTATCGTTCACAATCATGATGAGAGACAAGAAAACAAAATGGTTTTTTTTTCCATTTTCTAACATATTAAAAATCGTCTCGTTCTTGGTGGCTAGCAATGCAGCTAATGGAAGCAATCAATTCTATCACTAAATCGCTTTAAAATGCATTCAAAAACCGTCAACAATTTAATTTACGTTCCATAACGTGTATAATAAACAAGCTGTAGCGACATTGTTATTGGGGTCCTGTCTAACTTTCACTTTATTCTTAATCTGTCCTGAGGTCATATAGAAACCTATTGTTTTAAATGGGTCTCTATTTTATTTATTATTATTACATCAGAGTTTGTGTATTTTATTGTACTGTTTCTGGCTGATGTTGGTGCTGTCTAACTTAACTTTTTATTGACTTTGTTGAATACACCATTAACCTGCAGATGAACAAAAACTATCTGGCACATTTACATTTTATATGTTCATTAATGTGCATTGTCCAAAGTAAAAAAACATAACAAATATTACAAATGGCGATTTCCTATCAAGAGTTTTATTATACATGTATGAACAAGCTTATCACTGTGTCCAGTAGGACAGGCGGAAGTTAAGTTGGAGAAAATTTGTTTTTTTTAAATAAATTATTTAATGTTTCTGTGCGGCCTGGTACCAAATGTGTCACTGATCAGTACCGGTTTTCGAACCAATGGTTGGGGACCACTCATCTAATTAGAATCTCATGGCATCAGAGAATTGGTCTTGAACTGGACGAGAAGCTACTGAACTAACATGAAGCAATTAGTGAAACTAGGCATTCACACATCTACAGAGCTGAATATATCTTGAGGCGCACCGAAAGAATCAATACTGGGACTAAATTGTTCAATTTCTATTCAAACCACATTTGTAAAGTTACAAAGGACCTAAAGTTAGTAGTATTTTCAGATGACCCGACTGTGATTTGTCAAGGAGAGAAAAACACAGAAGATAATACAAATAATAACAGAATAAATTAAATAGATGGTTTGACAAAAACAGACTATCTTTCAATCTCAGTAAAACTAAAATAATATTATTTGGTAAGAAATTCAAACACAAATACAAATAGACGGAGTAGACATTGAAAGGGTCAAAGAAATCACATTTTTTGGAGCACTAATAGATAATAAAATTAACTGGAAATCTCATGTAAAAAAAAATATGCAACATAAGGTGGCAATAAATATGTCTACAATGAATACATAAAATATGTTCCGGACCAGAAATTACTATATATATATAAATATATATATATATATATGTATGTATGTATGTATGTATGTGGGGAAATAACTACAAATATTCGGTCAGTTCCAATGATACATAATGTTGGTTATAGATAACACTCAAACCATTTATTCATTGAATGAAAAATATTAAATTCAATGACTTGGTGCATTTGCAAACAACTAAAATTATGTACAAAGCAAACTATAATCTGCTACCCAAGAATGTACAACTCTTTTTCTCAACAAAAGAGGAAAAATATAACCTTAGAGAAACAAACTTCTGTATGCACGTCCAACACTTAAAACCTTTAATATATCAGTATGGGGATTTAAATTATGGAATATATTAAGCAAATAAATCAATACTAATATGATCCACTTTAAGAAACTGTTCAAAGTGTTTACAAAGTACAAGGAAGAAGAATCCTGACAAACATCTTGAACCTCACATGTGACAACACATGTGACTCATAACTCACTTAACTATTTACTTTATTTATGTATTTACTTACTCATTCACATGTTTATTATTTGTTGTGCTGCAGATTGAGTACAAACAAATGTGTTAGAAATTGCTATGATACGAAAAGGGATAGGATCAAATAATCTCTGCTTCTTCCTACCCCTTTTCGGACATGTTGAAATGAGAAACTGGAAATGTATCATATTGTAATTGTATGTATCATGCCTGCGTTGGCGTCCTACTCCGGCAAAGCTGATCGTGACAGTATGCATGTTCCAAATAAACTAACATCATAACCACAAGGAAGTGTGTTAAATGTAGATTACAATCATCATAGGTTCATGAAATTGGTTCATTCTACCTTTTCTGTGGTTTCTTTCTGTGTTTTACATATTAAATCCTAGATAAAAATAGACTATAAATTAGGGCTGTCAAATAATTACATTTTTAAAATCTGATTAATCACAATTTCAAATTTGGATGTATGATGATTTTTCACCATTTATTACTTGAATATTTTAAATTCAGAAAAAATAATAATTTGGACACAAATGCAATTTTATTGTCAGAATGTCATACAAGAACATTTATTTGTTTAAAAATTGCTAACAGTTTTATCTAAAATCCAGCCAGGGTGAATGGAATTTATCCCAGGTGACTTGTGTGCTCGAGTCTTCCTGGTTGTATTAAATCCTCTGCTCATTATTATTATTATAATTATTATTATTCACAGTAGCAATGTGTTCTTTACCTTTCAGCCTTTTCTGGTGCACAGTGCAAAAGGCATCATTGGGAGGGAGTGTCACTATTTTAAAAAACATCTTTATGTGTTCAGTGTGATGAGTGCAATGTTGACTAAACACCACATGAGGGCGTTGTAGTGCAATGTTGACTAAACACCACATGGGGGCGTTGTAGTGCTGTGTGGCTTCACTGCCACACCATGAACCCCCCATGGAGATATAATGTCTGTATTTGCAACTCACTGGAAAAATAGTACTAATAATGATAATAATAATAATGTTGTTATTGCTACAAATAACCTTGTGTCGGGAGGCCTGCAATTGGAATTTAATGACATATTTATAACAGTGCCTTATTTTTCTTGCCATGTTTCTCAACACTAACTCATCTTGCAATTTGTGCTTTGAATCTCATTGCTTTGTATTCCCTTGGCTCCTTCTCTCCAGTCACTCAGTGTCTGACCTAGTTTTGGACAGCCTCCACACACACACACACACACACACACACATTCTTGTATTTGTTACCTTCTTGAGACCGGCGTAAAATGCCTCCCTCTTTAGGACCACCCTTTCTAGATGTATAAAGATTTGTATTGTATTTGTATGCACATATAAAAAAGCTTGTTGTGAAAAATGAGTTGGAATTTCACAAGAAAAAGGTCACAATTTCACAAGAAAAACTTTGAATTTTGGCAGTATCATAATAAATGTCGTCATTTTACTCAACGCAAGTCAAAATGATACAAGAAAAGCTGAAAATGTGCGTAATATTATGATAAAGGTTGGAATTTTATTCAATAACAGTCGCAATTTCACAAGAAAAACTTAAAATGTTGGCAATTTTATGAAAAGAGTCGTAATTTTACTTGACAAAAGTCACAGTTTTATGAGAACATGTTTTAATTTTTCCAATATTATAGTAATAATCAAGAGTTTTACTTGGTAGAATTATGACTTTTGTCATAATTTTACTCAGAAAATGTCACTCTTTTACAAGAACAACAACAAATTTGCAATATTGTGATAAAAGTCAGAATTTCATAAGACAAATGTCACCATTTTGCATTAAAAAGTAATCATTTTACATAAAAAAAGTCATCATTTTACGAGAAAATATTGCAATAATACAGAAACCGAAGGAATACGAGAAATTGTTCCCAATTTTATAAGAAAAAAGTCGACACATTGTGAGAAAAAGACTGCTTTTAGTTAATTTACTTGTTTTGAATTTTTTTGTTTGTAATTGGTTTTTAATATTCATTGTTTACTTCAAGTTATTACAGTATGTCTCTATATACATCCATCCATCCATTTTCTACCGCTTATTCCCTTTGGGGTCGCGCGGGGCGCTGGAGCCTATCTCAGCTACAATCGGGCGGAAGGCGGGGTACACCCTGGACAAGTCGCCACCTCATCTCAGGGCTCTATATACATATTTATTTAATTTTTTTTCATAAATTTTGGCCAAAGGGGGCGAATTTCAATGTCTTACACACACTTGTTATTTCATATGTTGACCAGAGGGGGAGCACTTTTAAAAGCGACACAGGGTCAATTTGAAAAATCCCTCCTTTTTGGGACCACCCTAATTTTGATAGATTTCACCACCAGGAAATCTGTCAAATGAGACATTCTCTAATAGATACAATGGTTTTTCGTATTGGGACCATATTTTCGGTCCTAACTTGTTCACCGGTCCTCATATGGAAGGCACTTTTCCTTGTTGATGTTTCAAGAAGGGTAGAAATACGAGCACACACACACACACACACACACACACACACACTGGGTAAACACAGTGTTTGATGCTTAAAACACTAGACAGTATGGTATTTTTTGTGTAAAGTTGAAACAATGACTGGATTGTGGCCACGCTTCTTGCATTCTGAGGTGAAAGGAACCACAAAACAACACGGCTCGGAATCTTAAAATTCTGCTGTGTTCAATGAGAAATGATTGTCTCCTCCTCCTCGTCCTCTCTTTAGGAGCCTGCTGTTTGTACTTGCTGAGTGTGATGCAGAGCAGTGCTGGCATGTTGCCTTGCGTAGACCACACCAAAATGCACGCACACACACACACACACACACACACACACACACACACACACACACACACACACACACACACACACACACACCCCAAAACAAAGACACGTAGGCTACACCCACTGCCTACGGCACATCCTCAAATATTATTCAGTCCGCATTTAGACTTGCAGCATCACTCTGCAGTCGTCTTAAAAACAGGCACGCTTTTTGCGTGGGCGACAGTGATGTCACACAAAGGAGTCACAGTTTTAGAGGGCCCGCCACCACACATGCTGAGTGAGACATTGGGACCATCTGGTCAATCATTTCTCAAGGCGAGGCGTAAACAGTAAAACGTGCTGCTGGGCACGTGTAGCAGCAAGTGCACCATGCATGGCTGTGCAGTGAGGACGGTGGGACACTAACACTTAATGGCACACTTGGTCTTTCACACAAGGCATGAGCACAATTGTCTGAAGGAGTTGCTATTTAGTTTTAGGAAGTATAAATAATTCATCCCATATTGGGACACTTCAGCTTGCTTAAGGAAGTCGGTCTTTTGGGCTCATCAGTAATAATGATGAGACAGCATACAATGCAGAGGTCCAACAGCTGGCTTCATGGTGTGCTAACAATAACTTGGTTCTTAACACTAACAAAACCAAAGAACTAATTGTAGACTTCCGCAGGAAAGGGCAGAACAAACACCCTCCACTTTTAATTAATAACAATCTCGTAGAAAGGGTCAAGCATTTCAAATTCTTAGGGGTGAACATAACAGAAGATCTAGGCTGGGACATTAACACTGCTTCTACAGTTGGAAAGGCCCAACAACGTCTTTTTTTTTTGAGGAAACTAAAATGCGCAAACATTCCGCAGAAATCAATGGTAAACTTTTACAACTGTGCCATCAGCAGTGTCCTCACTTACGGATTTTTAGTGTGGTTTGCTAGCTGCACTAAAGCGAACCAACAGGCGAGTGGTTAAAGCGGCGGGGGAAATTATAAGGACGATACTCCCAGAGATGAGTGCCATGTACACAACTCGCTGCCTAAAGCGAGTACACAATATCCTGAAGGACAGATACCACCCAGCACATGGCCTCTTCAACCTGCTACCCTCTGGAAGGAGGTATAGATCGATTTGCGCCAGGACCACCAGAATGTCTCACAGTCTGTATCCCCAGGCTGTGAGACTGCTAAATGAACAGCCTGCCCCTTTGCTGCCCCGGACCATCTTATTACCTCACTCTTCACCACCTCAATAATTGTGCTCTGGACATTGCATTGCTGCAACATCAACGTAACACCCATCAGACATCTGACTGTTCCCACCCCCACGTCCCTCTCATCGCGATCTTACTGACAATGCTAAAATGTAAACTATTGTCAACCTGCACATCATTGCAGTTTCTATGCCGCTGGACAAAGCTCAAACAAAATCTCGTTGACATGTATGACTTAAGTGTTATTATGACAATGACAATAAAGGAATTGATTGATTTTATTTTCCGAGCAACACGTTTAATAACCTGGTTAAAGCAACATCATCATTGGTGATCACTCGAAGCGAGTATGATAGTCCTCCTGTTGGTGAGTCTGGTCATCTGTGAGTCCTCAGGTGGCTGTAGAGGCCAAGCCGTGATCCACAGACTCTATTGCAGTGGGGGCATATGTGCGTGATTGTCGTGGTGGTTGTGGTGGTGGTCTGAGGAGCTGTTTTGGTAGTGGATCTCTCCTTTCTTTGTTGCCTCTTGGTTTCCGCGGCACGGTGGAGGTCCTTTTCTAATTGGGCTGTGCCTTCATGGACCATCCTGCTCCACAAAACCCTCTGGTGGGCAGCCTCCTCCCAGGTGTTGAGGTTGAAGCAGTATTTCCTCAGGTGGATTTTGAGGTTATCTTTATACCGCTTCTTCTGCCCCCCTTGGGTGCGTTGTCCTTCCGTCAGTTGTCCGTACAACATCTGTTTTGGAAAGCGACTGTCTGGCATGCGAATTACATGGCCTGTCCATCGCAGCTGGTGTCGAATGACAGTTGTAGTGATACTGGGCATGTTAGCTTCCTTCAGAACACTAATGTTGGTACGCCTATCTTCCCAGCTGATCCTGAGGATCTTGCGGAGACATCGCTGGTGGTACTGCTCCAGAGCCTTCAGGTGTCTGCTGTAGGTGGTCCAACTATCAGCCTGGTAGAGCAGAGTGGGCAGAACTACAGCTTGATATACAAGAAGCTTGATGTTGGTCTGGTTAAAGCAACATAGTGTGGATATAACCATCACATACAGAACTTAACACCAAACATAAACAAAAACAAGAAAGTTTGATCATACTGATCTATACTGGCTCACCTGCACTGGCTTCCTGTGCACTTAAGATGCGACTTTAAGGTTTTACTACGTACGTATGAAATAGTAAACGGCTCAGCTCCATCCTATCTTGCTGATTGTATTGTACCATATGTCCCGGCCAGAAATTTGCGTTCTAAGAACTCCGGCTTATTCGCCAACACTCAAGGTTCCAATATCGGTCTTGTATTGTAAGTAAAAAACCCCTAATATGTATTGTACAGTCGTCCCTCATTTATTGCTTTTAATTGGTTTTGGACATGACCGCGATAAATTAATTTCCGCAAAGTAGGAATCCATCCATCCATCCATCTTCTTCCGCTTATCCGAGGTCGGGTCGCAGGGGCAGCAGCCTAAGCAGGGAAGCCCAGACTTTCCTCGCCCTTTAGTTTGAGCTCCCCCCGGATGGCAGAGCTTCTCACCCTATCTCTAAGGGAGAGCCCCACCACCCGGCGGAGGAAACTCATGTCGGCCGCTTGTACCCGTGATCTTGTCCTTTCGGTCATAACCCAAAGCTCATGACCATAGGTGAGGATGGGAACATAGATCGACCGGTAAATTGAGAGCTTTGCCTTCCGGCTCAGCTCCTTCTTCACCACAACGGATCGATACAGCGTCCGCATTCCTGAAGACGCCGCACCGATCCGCCTGTCGATCTCACGATCCACTCTTCCCTCACTCATGAACAAGACTCCTAGGTACTTGAACTCTTCCACTTGGGGCAGGGTCTCCTCCCCCACTCGGAGATGGCACTCCACCCTTTTCCGGGCGAGAACCATGGACTCGGACTTGGAGGTGCTGATTCTCATCCCAGTCGCTTCACGCTCGGCTGCGAACCGATCCAGTGAGAGCTGAAGGTCCTGGCCAGATGAAGCCATCAGGACCACATCATCTGCAAAAATCAGAGACCTAATCCTGCAGCCACCAAACCGGATCCCCTCAACGCCTTGACTGCGCCTAGAAATTCTGTCCATAAAATCTATGAACAGAATCGGTGTAGGAATCATTAATTACAAATCTAATATTTTCAAAGCTAGACTTAGCTTTTGCAACAATTTGAGAGCCCTTGAGTCATGACATAATCCTTACATCCCTTTGGTCAGCCTTACACTCTTTTAACCCAATAAAGTCATGCTGCCTGAGGCTGAGCCCATCAGTGGCCACAATACCTAACAGCACACTCTGAGTGGTTTGGTGTTATCTAGTGGCCAATACCAATACTGTGGATTTTTCTTCATTTAGCCAGTTTTATGCTTGAAATGCTTGATTTAGGACCAAAACAGAATATGCTTTTTTCAATATAAGTGTGGGTTGTCCAATACTGTATCATGATTACCATACAACTCAAATGTAAGACGACACCAAATATAAGACAGCTCCATTTGAAGACATGGTTTTTAAACATAATATTTTAAAGGCAAAAAAATGAGCGACAGGAAGAAAAGCTTTGACTTATTTGCAGAGATGTCGTTTGCATGTATACATCTTTAGTCCCTGAATATAAGACAGGCCATATTATTCAGACTTTGTTCTTATTACCGAATAATAATTGTGAATGTGACTGAATCACTGGAACATGTTTCATGTCAACATGCTATTAGCCTAAAAAGCATGTGTCTATACTCCATTTATTTGCTAAATCTATGCTAAAAACTCACTCCAGATTTTCACTCCTGTTACTTGAATGAGTCATCATGGCCATAGGGCAGTGGTTCTCAACCTTTTTTCAGCGATGTACCCCCTGTGAATTTTTTTTAAATTTAAGTACCCCCTAATCAAAGCAAAGCCTTTTTGGTTGAAAAAAAGAGATAAAGAAGTAAAATACAGCACTATGTCATCAGTTTCTGATTTAGTACATTGTAGAACAGTGCAAAAATATTGCTCATTTGCGGTGGTCTTTCTTGAACTATTTGGAAAAAAAGATATAAAAGTAACAAAAAACTTGTTGAAAAATAAACAAGTGATTCAACTATAAATAAAGATTTCTACACATAGAAGTAATCATCAATTTAAAGTGCCCTCTTTGGGGATTGTAATAGAGACTCATCTGGATTCATGAACTTAATTCTAAACATTTCTTCACAAAAAAAAGAAATCTTATGGAACATGTCCACAAAAAATCTAGCTGTCAACACTGAATATTGCATTGTTGCATTGTTGCATTGTAATGAATGGAATAGCCTACTTGATTTGATGTTCAGTTTATGAACTTACATTCATATTTTGTTGAAGTATTATTCAATAAATACATTTATAAAGGATTTTTGAATTGTTGCTATTTTTAGAATATTTTTTAAAAATCTCACGTACCCCTTGGCATACCTTCAAGTACCCCCAGGGGTACGCGTACCCCCATTTGAGAACCACTGCCATAGGGATCTTGTATAAACATTTAACTAAGTCACCTGGGATGGGCCATTACACATTTGAGTACTTCAATATGTGTTATCAAATTTAGTGTTGAAAAAAGACAGATAAATATTGAATCTATTTTGTTATAACAAAGTGTACTGATTCAGTGGAATGGCTTTTGTAAAGAGCGTATAATAGCGTTGTCAGAAACAGGGGTGGACACACACTAACAGCATTGTGCTAAAAGAATGTATAAACCGTCTAAATTCCAGCATAAATTCACTTTTTCCACATTTTGTTATGTCACAGCCTTATTCCAAAATTAAATTAATTCATGCACCTGGGGATAAGTTGATTGGCAACACTAATTTGGCCCTAGTGTGTGGATGTGAGTGTGAATGTTGTCTGTCTATCTGTGTTGGCCCTGCGATGAGGTGGCGACTTGTCCAGGGTGTACCCTGCCTTCCGCCCGATTGTAGTTGAGATAGGCTCCAGCGCCCCCGCGACCCCAAAGGGAATAAGCGGTAGAAAATGGATGGATGGATGGATATTTCTGTCCCTTAAAATGTTACAGACAATGGCCCCATAATAATGCAAACAGTTTTATGTATGTTTTTTAATTTTTGCCAATTTATTAAAAATGAAAATTCACATGTACATAAATATTCACTGCCTTTACTCAATTCTTTGTTGATGCACCTTTGGCAGCAATTACAGCCTCAAGTTTTTTTTTAATACGATGCCACAAGCTTGGCACATCTATCTTTGGGCAGTTTTGCCCATTCGTCTTTGCAGCACCTCTCAAGCTCCACCAGGTTTTGGTGGGAAGCTTTGATTTTCATCTAGGATGTCTCTGTACATTGCTGCATTCATGTTTCCTTCCATCCTGACTAGTCTCCCAGTTCCTGCCGCTGAAAAACATCCCCACAGCATGATGCTGCCACCACCATGCTTCAGTGTAGGGATGGTATTGACCTGGTGATGAGCCCTGCCTGGTGTCCTCCAAAACATCATGTCTGGCATTCACGCCAAAAAGTTAATCTTTGTCTCATCAGACCAGAGAATGTTGTTTCTCAAGGTCTGAGAGTCTTTCAGGTGCATTTTGTCAAACTTTTTTTTTTTAACTAAGAAATGGCTTCCGTCCGGCCACTATAGCATACAGGCCTGATTGGTGGATTGCTGCAGAGATGGTTGTCCTTCTGGAAGGTTCTCCTATCTCCACAGAGGAATGCTGTAGCTCTGACAGAGTGACCATTGGGTTATTGGTCATCAGTGGCCTAATGGTTAGAGTGTCCGCCCTGAGATCGGTAGGTCGTGAGTTCAAACCCCGGCCGAGTCATACCAAAGACTATAAAAATAGGACCTATTACCTCCCTGCTTGGCACTCAGCATCAAGGGTTGGAATTGGGGGTTAAATCACCAAAAATGATTCCCGGGTGCGGCCACCGCTGCTGCTCACTGCTCCCCTCACCTCCCAGGAGGTGATCAAGGGTGATGGGTCAAATGCAGAGAATAATTTCGCCACACCTAGTGTGTGTGTGACAATCATGGGTACTTTAAATTTAACTAAACCTCCCTGACTAGACTGAGATGAATGCAGCAATGTACGGAGACATCCTGAATATAAACCAACGCTTCCCACCCAATCTGATGGAGCTTGAGAGGCGCTGCAAAGAGGAATGGGCAAAACTGCCCAAAAATAGCTTATGGCATTGTATAAAAAAAAAACTTGAGGCTGTAATTGCTGCCAAAGGTACAGTACATCAACAAAGTATTGAGCAAAGGCTGTGAATACTTATGTTACTTTTGTTTTATTTTTTTCAATTTTTGCAGAATTAAAAAAAAACATTTTTTAAATTGTTTTAATTATTATTATAATTTTTCTTTTTTTTTTTAATTTTTAATTTTTAATTTTTAATTTTTAATTTTTAATTTTTAATTTTTAATTTTATTTGTATTTTAATTTTTTAATTTTTTAATTTTGCAGAAAAAAAAAACTTTTCATATTTTAATTATGGGGTATTGTTTCTAGAATTTTGAGGACAAAGGCTGTGACATAAGAACATTTGGTAAAGGTAAAGCGCTGTGAATACTTTCCCGGATGCAATGCATATAAATTAAAGACTTTGAGTATTTTAATATTGTCAGCAGAGTCAATATTGAACAACGAATGATATGTGATAATAACTTTTAACCTCATAAGCATTTACCTCAGAGTTCAGCCTAAAAGTGTACATTTTAATTAAGTGTATAATTTCACTCATCTGACTTGGGTTAGTTGCATTGCATTGTGCATATTTTTGTTTGCAAAAAACACAAATCTATTTATTTTCTTAACAATATATATAGTTGTGGCTTAGCACCGATGCCAGAATCACCCGTGCAATCCATTCAGTCATCCAGTGTGACCTGGACCTCCAGCAGCACTGACCTCCAGGGAGCAACCAGGAGCTCCATTTGATGCAGTCACAGAGGGAGCCTGCTGCTCAAACTGCTCTTGGGGGCCCTCTGGTGGCCAAGATAATTACAGTAAGCTGACAGTACAATGTTCTGCTTCTTTCTTAGGAGCCCATTCCATTTTGGGACATACGACCTGGAATTTTCTGAGTTGACTTGAAATAGCAAGAAACAGCAAACATGGGGAAAATAGATCAAAATATGATAAATACGTTGAAATGCTATTACACGCTATATTTAACACCGTGGTATATCAATGTTGAATAGCTTTTAACCAGTATGTACAATTTAAAATTTAAAGGGGCCACAAATCCACATATTTTTCCTTGTGTGTATGATAACTGTTTCATGGACAAAAAACAGTTCGATGCTGGATTTTCCAATTGTATCCAATTATATTCAATCTTCATCTTTACTGTTAGTGTAGTTAAAAAAAAGTTAAAGTACCACTGATAGTCACACACATACACACTAGGTGTGGTGAAATGACCCTCTGCATTTGACCCATCCCCTTGTTCCACCCCCTGGGAGGTGAGGGGAGCAGTGAGCAGCAGCGGTGGCCACGCTGATTTAACCCCCAATTCCAACCCTTGATGCTGAGTGCCAAGCAGGGAGGCAATGAGTCCCATTTTTATAGTCTTTGGTATGACTCGGCCGGGGTTTGAACCCACGACCTACCAATCTCAGGGCGGACACTCTAACCACAAGCCCACTGAATTCAGATTTCGGCCAAGAGGAGAAGAATGCAAATTACCCAGTATGTATTATTTACATAAACGTACTATACTAAACACTTTACATGAGCAGTGTACTGTAGTTACTATTTCAATGGCTCCTCTAATGCTGACAACATGATTAATGGTTCTGGACCTAAAAAGCAATCTTTATTTATTGCAGACCTTAAGATCCTTTAAACATATAAACACACAATACAAAACATTAAAAACAAAACAATAAAACATAAAGCCCAAATGTCAGTTTCTGACATACAAACATGTGTGCCAATGGTTCCACAGTCCAGATGAGTACCTAACAGAACTGTGGCCAAGGTTTTTTTTTTATCACAGTGATTATGTCATTTTCAGACTCAGATGCCCTACACATAAACTTATACATGAGGTTGCGTAGCAACGCTGAGAAAGTGGGATAAAAATGATATCTACATGCAAAACTCCCCCAAAACAGACACAATATTGATTTAATGCTTGTTTTCTAACGAGTTTCAGCACATTTCGGATCGCCCATTTCTAGCTCCAAAATGTGGGCGGGCCTGCATCAGCCGGCTGATCTCACCTGCAAAAGACTGGAGACAATTTCGTATTGCGTAGTAAGTATCATCTTCATCCCGAATCATGTTATTTTCTCAAAGTATTTGAAGGAATGACCAAATATGTCTGCCAGATGTCATTGTCTCTGTAGCAATACAACTAAAGAAGGGGTCATCTTGCATACATTTCCAAATGATGGAATTTTAGGAAAGTATGGACCTCTCCAATCAAATTGACCCGTGCAAAATGTGAAGAACCAAGCAAGAGAAAGAGAAGTGTAATTTGAATGATTGTGACTTTGGTCAAAAGTTAAGAAGTTGGGAAACATTTTTCAGACTTTCTGCTGACTCGTCTCCGCTCGGGATGGTGTCCTGCTGGCCCCACTATGGACTGGACTCTTACTATTATGTTGGATCCACTATGGTCTGGACTCTCACGGTCTCCCCTAGAGGGGGGGGGGGGGTTACCCACATATGCGGTCCTCTCCAAGGTTTCTCATAGTCATTCACATCGACGTTCCACTGGGGTGAGTTTTTCCTTGCCCTTATGTGGGCTCTGTACCCAGGATGTCGTTGTGGCTTGTGTAGCCCTTTGAGACACTTGTGATTTAGGGCTATATAAATAAACATTGATTGATTGATTGATTGACAGACTTAAGCCATATGTGATTCCAAAAAACAAGAGAAAAGAATGAGTCAGAACCTGCGGAATAACGAAGAAAGAAGAGGAGACCTGGCGATCAAAAGCAATAGAGAAAGAAGGTAAGCCGCTCGTATTCTATTTTGTGTCCTCTTCTACTGATGTTCTCCACAAGGTGCTCAAAGAGCATGAGGAAATAGTGTCCATATGGAAGTGGAGACGGATGAGCAGGGAAGTCCGGAAATGGCGATTGTATTTAAAATGTTAACTGTCATATCCATTTTGAAGTAATCATGGACCAGGGCAACACAAACATGCAATTAAGTGATCAAAAATAGTTTTTGAGACTTTCATCCGCACTGTGTATGCCGGGAAATGGACTCTAGTTCTGTAGATGACGTCACACCAAGAAGGTCACCATGGAAAGGGGGGCGTTCCAAGCACAGTTAGTTATCCACCCATTACTCAAAAACTCATTAACATTATGGGAAACGACTTTATTTTACAGGAGCAAAAAATACATAAAGAGAACTTCTTAGTTGAAATATCCATCCATCCTTTTTCTATCGCTTGTCCCTTACAGGGTCGCGGGGGGGGGTGCTGGAGCCTATCCCAGCTGCGCACGGGCGAAACTCCACACAGATCCAGAGCCCAGGATCGAACCCAACACCTTCATATTATGAGGCACAAGTACTAACCCCTGTACCACCGTGCTGCCCCCTAGTTGAACTATGGCAGGGGTGTCAAACACAAGGCCCGCTAACAGGTTTTATCCGGCCTGCGGGATGAGTTTGCAAAGTATAAAATTGAACCTGAAAGTTTTGAGCTGTTCTTAATGTGTCCACTAGATGTCGCAATAGCAGTTCTTTGTATCTTTGTAGATGATGCTACATGTGCACAAAATGAAACACGTGATGTTAATACAGCAGTCGAAGAAAATGATCGAACTACATAATAGCCTGTAATTTGATTTTTATATCATTTTTTTATCTTGACAGATTGAAAATGAACACCAATGAGTTGACTGATGAACATTTATTCAGAAAATATAAATAACTACAAATACAGTATGTATACTATTGGATAAATGTATGGATAGATAGTACTTTATTGATTCCTTCAGGAGAGTTCCCTCAGGAAAATAAAATTCCAGCAGCAGTGGACAGAATTCAGATCGAATTTAAAAAGTAATAGTAATAGTAGTAAATAATGGTAAATAGTAAATATTAACCGCAACAGGTAATTCTAAATCAATCAATCAGTCAATCAAAGTTTACTTATATAGCCCTAAATCACAAGTGTCTCAAAGGGCTGCACAAGCCACAACGACATCCTCAGCTCAGATCCCACATCAGGGCAAGGAAAAACTCAACCCAATGGGCTACAATGAGAAACCTTGGAGGGGACCGCAAATGTGGGGATCCCCGACCCCTGGGCGACCGGTGCATTGGACATCGAGTGGATCCAGTTAATAGTGTGAGAGGGCCAGCAGGGGATCCTCTTGAGTGGAGACAAGTCAGCAGCGCAGATGAGTGGTCCAAAAAAACAACAACCCAACAACAATATAATTTGTACAATTTCCAGAATGTGCTTGTTCTATTTTTAAACAAAAAAAAAAAACAATCTGAAGTTGCCTTTATTTTTAAGTTATCGTTCTATGAAATTTCCAGTCCGGCCTACTCAGAGTAGCTTTTTCTCCTTGTGGGCCCCTCCACCCATCTAAAATGACTTTGACACCCCTGAACTATGGTCTTCTGAAATGAAACTACCGTATTTTCCGCACTATAAGGCGCACCGGATTATTAGCCGCACCTTCTATGAATTACATATTTCATAATTTTGTCCACCAATAAGCCGCCCCGGACTATATGCCGCGCCTACGCTGCGCTAAAGTGAATGTCAAAAAAACAGTCAGATAGTTCAGTCAAACTTTAATAATATATTGAAAACCAGCGTTCTAACAACTCTGTCCCAAAATGTACGCAAATGTGCAATCACAAACATAGTAAAATTCAAAATGGTGTAGAGCAATAGCAACATAATGTTGCTCGAACGTTAATGTCACAACACACAAAATAAACATAGCGCTCACCTTCTGAAGTTATTCTTCATTCGTAAATCCTTCGAATTCTTCGTCTTCGGTGTCCGAATTGAAAAGTTGCGCAAGCGTGGGATCCAAAATGGCCGGTTCCGTCTCGTCGAAGTCATCGGGAGTCAGTGTCGCTGTTGTTCTGTGAATCCTGCCTTCCGGAAAGCTCGGACCACAGTTGTGACCGAAATATCTGCCCAGGCATTTACGATCCACTGGCAAATGTTGTTGTATGTCGTCCGGCGCTGTCTGCCCGTCTTAGTGAAGGTGTGTTCGCCTTCGGAGCTGTGTGAAAAAAGCCACCCGGCCTCTTCGCGTAAACTTCCCTTAACCACTCGCTCATCTTTTCTTCATCCATCCATCCCTTCGAGTTAGCTTTTATGATGACGCCGGCTGGAAAGGTCTCTTTTGGCAAGGTCTTCCTTTTGAATATCACCATGGGTGGAAGTTAGCATGGCAAGCTAGAACCACAGTGAAGGATGACTTCTCATTCCCTGTGGTGCGAATATTCACCGTACGTGCTCCCGTTCCACAGTGCGGTTCACAGGAATATCAGTCGCTGTGAAATACGGTAGTAATCCGTGTGCGGATGGAGAGATTGCGTCTTTTTATGAACCGGATCGCTTAGTAGGAGCCATTTTGTGGTCTTTACAGATGTAAACAGGAAATGAAACGTACGGTGATATCCGCGCGTTTTTTCTTCTTCTTCCGGGGGCGGGTAGAAGAAGAAGCGCTTCCTGTTCTATGGGGGCGGGTGCTTTCCTTGGCGGTTGCTTGCGTAGAAGAAGAAGCGCTTCCTGTTCTACCGGGAAAAAAGATGGCGGCTGTTTACCGAAGTTGCGAGATCGAAACTTTATGAAAATGAATCGTAATAAAGCGCACCGGGTTATAAGGCGCACTGTCAGCTTTTGAGAACATTTGTGGTTTTTAGGTGCGCCTTATAGTGCGGAAAATACGGTAGGATTGCAGGATTCAGTTGGCACTTTAAAATGTTAGCTCGTGAACAAAGAACCCATCCATCAATCCATCCATTTTCTACCGCTTGTCCCCCCCCCCAAAAAAAAACATATTAAATGGGTGCAAATGTGAAGGCATCAGTGTTGGGACTAACGCGTTACAAAGTAACGCGTTACTGTAACGCCGTTACTATCGGCGGTAACTAGTAATCTAACGCGTTATTTTTTATATTCAGTAACTCCGTTACCGTTACTACATGATGCGTTACTGCGTTATTTTGCGTTATTTTTTATGTAGTATCGGCTAGAAACTGAGAAGATCTGAGTGTCGCTGCTGAAGAGGCGACGAAAAAGAGGCGCGCCGCGCGCTGTCTGTGTGTACGTGTGTGTGTGTGAGTGTGTGTGTGGGGGAGGGGGCGTGTCTGTGTCTACTATCAAGACGTCATGGCGAACCCCGAAGCCGAGTTTCTTAAAATGGAGATATTTTCAGTACGTTTCTTTTATCGACCACAAAGAAAAGAACATTTTAGCTGAATGTAAGTTTCAAATATGCTGAAACAGCGACAAAAACAACATGCTTCGACGAAGCTAGTAAAGAGACACACTCACCTCCACCTCCAACAGCGGCTGGATTTTAACGAGGCACTGCACACGTGAAGGTACACACACTCTGTCAATTCTCTTATATACTCTTTCATTTTAAACTTTTAGAGTGTTTGATTATCACATCACTCTAAATGTTTAGACTATAAAGTTCACAAACCTAAAGAGGGATACTAGTGGGCCAGGCTAATATTTCCTTTTCTCTAAACTAAGTGGGGAAATGTGTAGAGTGTTCTGGGCTTCAGACATGATTTTATTTCAGAATTCCTTGAGAAAACGCCTGGTTAGGCTTTATGTATGTAGTGTGTGCCTTTCTTGTTTTACAGCTATGTTGTTATTATGCTGTTTGTTACTTATGTATGTTAAGTTGCAGCTATTTAAAATAGTTTTGTCAATTTGTTCTGGTCTGAAACAAATTGGCCCTTTAAAACATATCTTTGTCTTTGTGTGTTGTATGTAGAGCACATTGCTTAGCAGAGTTCAATGATGCAAATGCATGTCAAGTTGAACAACAGATTGTATTATTCTCCAGTGCAATAACAGTACTAAAATGAAGGCTAAAAGGGCATTAAATGGGGCCTTAAAAAAATTAAAAAATATATATATAAGTAACTAAATAGTTACTTTTCACAGTAACGCATTACTTTTTGGTTTAAGTAACTGAGTTAGTAACTGAGTTACTTTTGAAATAAAGTAACTAGTAACTGTAACTAGTTACTGGTTTTCAGTAACTAACCCAACACTGGAAGGCATCCAATAATAACTAATCCAATCATATGAAGGTAGTTTGACAACATATGTTATTGCGAGTGCTCCGTATGAGGATAAAGGCAAAGGCTGTGTTTCGTTACAACCATGTGGAGGAACCCTTTTTTGCAGTTTGCCTCTGTTTGGCTGTCTTGTGCAGCCCTTTTTCATCGTGCACGCGCACGTGTGACCGAACGTGTGTGTGCGTGTGCGTGCATGTGTGTTCCCCCCTCCCTCCCTCCCTCCCTCCACCTCTGCCTGCCTGGCTGTCAGCTTTGCCGCCACCACGTAGCAGATTCCTGGCAGAGGCAGCGGCTCGTGTCTGCTCTCCTTCTTTCTCTGACACACACACGCACACACACACGCACACCCACACACGCACACGCGTGTCAGCAGTCCATGTAGAACCACGTAGCAGCACAGCTTTTGGATTTTTTTTCTTCTAGCAAACCGGTCATGGATCTTTTTGAACTGGACTTTTTCCGCGACTGGGAGCTGGAGCAACCATGGTGAGTCCTGCGCACATTTTATTCTTTTATTATTTTATTTGTGTCATTTAAACATTTATATATGTGTGTTTCCCTAAAAAAAGAGAAAAACCGCACAGTTCCAGACTTGGCTTTATTATTTCACGGCCAAAAGTGCGTCCATAGTCTCTTTCTTTGTGTCGCGCACACGCGCGCGCACACGGGCACGCGCGTAACGCCGGCTTTTTGTCAATTTGTATTATTATTATATTATTTTAATTATCACTGTTGAATTGATGGAATGTCGGACGTGGACGCGCGTGCACGCCGCGCCGTGGTAACCCCACGAGCACGTGCGCGCCGCATTGTTAACAGGTTGCAAGTTTGCTTCCCACTCGAAGTGAGCGTGCAGGGGGACGCGGTCACGTCAAGTTGTGTTGGGAGGACCGCTGAGCATCCGCGGGGCCCCACTTCATTCACTCAAATCGGTGGTGATCGTGACAAAGAATTGTTGTTGTGATGCCAAATGAATGAATGGATAGTGTTTTATGTCGGCCGGTCCAAGATGTCAGTGTCATGGAGGTATTCACTTAACAAGTATTGTGGTTGCACATTGACTTACTCTAATCATTGAATAATACTTTTTTTTTTAAACAAATTTTTACTGGTCATGTTAAATTCTTCTTATATATTTTTGAATTTTTAACTATAATTTTTCTTTTTATTTGTATTTAAAAAAAAAAATCTTATTCATTGCTATTATTATCACTATTATTCTCTTAATGTTATGTTTTTATTAATGTATTATTTCTATTTTATTTGTACATATATTTTATCAAATGTTTCATACTATTTTTTTTTTAGATGCCGTTAACTTTAGTTATCCTCCGGTGTGGGCGCCTCAATAGCGTTTTTCCTAAATCCTCAGTGCCTTGTTTTGTTTTATTATTGTCAATAGTCCTGTGTTTGTGTATGCGTGTGTGAGTTTGTATGTATGTGTTTTCTTCTTCTTTTTGTGTCTGCCACTTGCCTGTGTATGAAAAGTGCTATGGTATATAGATAAAGTTTGAGTTGATATGATTTGAAATAAAGGAGTATAATAACACATTTGATATGGTGCAATGCACATGAGTGTATACATGTAAAATATTCACAGTATGACAAGTAGGTTAAACATAAAATGATACCTATAGATGAAAACTACGTATCATGGATGGCAAATTTATTATTAATGGATTTTGCATGTGTACCTAATGATGTGTCCTGTGAGTTTCATTAATTCATTATATCAGCCAACAAGGGATGTACAATTCCTCATTTTCCCCACATATATTCTGCGTGAATGAATGCAAGAGTGCGTAGTCTTGAGAGCTTTCTGTGGCCTGACAAACAAAGGATGGAGAGACCAGGGAGTTGCATTAAAGTCTGTCATGCTTCCCTCGCATAGGCTAAAACTGCTTTGTTTGTCCCTACAAGAACGTAAAGAGCAGTTTATTAGCAGAATAACTGTTGCAGGCTGCGATTTAAGTATATATGTGCTGAAATGAAACTGTTCATAAAACAAAGCAGGGGGATTTTTTTACTCTGCATTGTCAGTTTGTCAACTGAATGTATGCACAATTCCTTTAAATGAAGGTCAAACTGATGACATCATTGAGGTTGTTCGCACAGGTACAATACATATATAGACTTGCATTTTAATATAGTTCTGACTTCTCATGTAATGTTTTTGGCATTACACATTATTGCACATTGCTGTGGATTCCTATGTCTGTTGAATATATCTGTTGGACTGCAATCTATTTGTGGTGCGGGGAGGCTAAATTGGATATTTTTCTAATTTGCATAATTAGTCCTGGCGCATAATTAATTTCTAAATAGGCAAACTTTGAATTTTTAAAAAAAATAGACCTGTCAAATTTGACACATTATTTCATACAATTATCAAAATATTGCATTAATCATGTGTATACACGTTGATTAATCGCACAATTTATTTTGACCGCACAACTCCTTTACCTTAACCCAGGTGTTTCAAACGGCCGGATCAGGCCCGTGGACAGGTTTTATCCGGCCCGTGGGATGAGTTTGCTAAGTATAAAAATTAACCTGAAATTTTTGAATGAAAGAAACAGCTGGATGTCGCAATAGCAATTCTTACAAAAATAACCAAATGAACCACATAATGTTAGTACATCAGTCGAGGAAAATGATCAAACTACATAAATAACATCCCGTGATTTGATTTTGATATATTTTTTTTTATCTTGATAGATTGAAAATTAACACAAATGAGTTGACTGATGATCATTATCACATAATTTATTCAGAAAATGTAAATAAGGACAAATGAAGATAGAATACTATTAACCGCAACCTATAAGTGTAAAAAAAAAAAACAACAACATTATGTTTTGTACATTTTCAAAATGTGCTTGTTCTATTTTTAAACTAAAAAAAAAATCTGAAGTTATCTCTATTTTTAAGTTATCGTGCCATGATTTTACCAGTTCGGCCCACTTGGGAGTAATTTTTCTCCACGTGGCCCACAATCTAAAATGAGTTTGACACCACTGCCTTAGCCGCAGATGTTACCTGAAAGGTGTGTTGTTATAAGGTCAGTGGTTACGTCAGTATAAAGATGAGTAAGGAGTCTCCCATACAGGTGTAGGTGTCATTTCAAAATACTCCCTGGCTGGACTTTAGCTAAAGCAGTTACCACGTTTTGAACAAAACAAATGATGTACATTCAAAGTAAAACTTAAAAAAATGTTCCTGTATGACATTCTAACAGTAACTTTTTTAAAGTTAATTAAAATTATGCTCACAAGTAACTGACTGCGATTAATCAAAATGCAAAAGTGTAAATAATATGATTTAAACATAATCGTTTGAGAGTATAGGCTGCAGCTATCGATTATTTGAGTAAACGAATAACCTATCTACTGAGTTTGCATGTTCTCCCCGTGACTGTGTAGGTTCCCTCCAGGTACTGCGGCTTCCTCCCACCTCCAAAGACATGCACCTGGGGATAGGTTGATTGGCAACACTAAATAGTCCCTTGTGTGGAAATGTGAGTGTGAATGTTGTCTGTCTATCTGTGTTGGCCCTGTGATGAGGTGGCGACTTGTCCAGGGTGTACCCCGTCTACCGCCCAAATGCAGCTGAGATAGGCTCCAGCACCCCCTGCAACCCCGAGAGGGACAAGCGGTAGAAAATGGATGGATGGATAGTTTGTTCAATTCATTGAGTAATTGGATAAGACACACTTCATAACCTCAGTTTGTGTTTAAGGGAAAATAGTTAAATGATAAATGATAAATGGGTTGTACTTGTATAGCGCTTTTCTACCTTCAAGGTACTCAAAGCGCTTTGACACTACTTCCACATTTACCCATTCACACACACATTCACACACTGATGGAGGGAGCTGCCATGCAAGGCGCTAACCAGCACCCATCAGGAGCAAGGGTGAAGTGTCTTGCTCAGGACACAACGGACATGACGAGGTTGGTACTAGGTGGGGATTGAACCAGGGACCCTCGGGTTGCGCACGGCCACTCTCCCACTGCGCCATGCCGTCCTAAACAAATATTTTTCTGCTCGGTATAACTTTCATTCTTTTTTTTGTTGAATAAATGCACATCATCAACGTCAAAACTGCACTTTTAACATGTGTGGATTTTTAACAAATTTTAAAAATAAATACAAATATCAATTTATATTTATAAATACTCTTGTTCAGCAGCTGTGCATAAACTATGTCCATATTTTTAAAATTGTTGGCACTTGTGTAATCAGGATTTATTCATTTTTGTTTTGTTTTACTTATTTTGCTACCTCTCTTTGTTTATAATGTATATTTTCTGCTGGATCTACTCTCTATTTTATGCTGCCCTTTTTCTTTTTTTCTGCTGTAACTGTCACATATACTGTAATATTGTACATGGTAATTGGGATTTGTTATGTATTGTATATATTATATACAAATATAATATAATATAATAATATGATATATCAGTGTATATAATATACTGTATATCATCCATCCATCCATCTTCTTCCGCTTATCCGAGGTCGGGTCGCGGGGGCAGCAGCCTAAGCAGGGAAGCCCAGACTTCCCTCTCCCCAGCCACTTCGTCCAGCTCTTCCCGGGGGATCCCGAGGCGTTCCCAGGCCAGCCGGGAGACATAGTCTTCCCAACGTGTCCTGGGTCTTCCCTGTGGCCTCCTACCGGTCGGACGTGCCCTAAACACCTCCCGAGGGAGGCGTTCGGGTGGCATCCTGACCAGATGCCCGAACCACCTCATCTGGCTCCTCTCGATGTGGAGGAGCAGCGGCTTTACTTTGAGCTCCCCCCGGATGACAGAGCTTCTCACCCTATCTCTAAGGGAGAGCCCTGCCACCCGGCGGAGGAAACTCATTTCAGCCGCTTGTACCCGTGATCTTGTCCTTTCGGTCATAACCCAAAGCTCATGACCATAGGTGAGGATGGGAACGTAGATCGACCGGTAAATTGAGAGCTTTGCCTTCCGGCTCAGCTCCTTCTTCACCACAACGGATCGATACAGCGTCCGCATTACTGAAGATGCCGCACCGATCCGCCTGTCGATCTCACGATCCACTCTTCCCTCACTCGTGAACAAGACTACGAGGTACTTAAACTCCTCCACTTGGGGCAGGGTCTCCTCCCCAACCCGAAGATGGCATTCCACCCTTTTCCGGGCCAGAACCATACTGTATATATAATATATAAACATTACATATATTTTATATTTTATATTGCTATTATGGTACATTTTTAGTCTACTTAATACCTGCATTATCCTTTCCATCTTTACCCTTCCATCCTTTGAAACTGAGCTATTGTGTGGAACAATTTCCCTTGTGGATCAATAAAGTTTGTCTAAGTCTAAGTTTTAGTTTTACTCATTAAACCATTAATTGAAGCAACAGAAAAACATTTTTAATTAATCGATTTAAATCGATTAATCTTTGCTGCTCTATCTGGCAGCACAGATTTAATGACACATTTGTGTTATTGTTATTATTAGTATCAACTAGGGGTGTAACGGTACACAAAAATTTCGGTTCAGTACGTACCTCGGTTTAGAGGTCACGGTTCGGTTCATTTTTGGTACAGTAAGAAAACAACAAAATATAAATTTTTTGGTTATTTATTTACCAAATTTGTAAACAATGGCTTTATCCTTTTAACATTAGGAACACTATAATAATTCTGCCCACGTTAATCAACATTAAACTGCCTGAAGTTGTTGCTCAGATTAAATAAAATGACAAAACTTTTCTTCTACATATAAAAGTGCAACATTAAACAGTTTCAAGTCAACTCATCATGCTTAATTTATTACAGCATTTGGGAAGCCTGTAGTTGATTTGTATTATGTAGATGTTATATTTTTATCAACATGTGATAGCAGGGACCCTGCCATTCAAAACTAGGCTGCTACATTACAAATGATTACACACACACACCGCACAATGAGCTAACACACACACACACACACACACACACACACATACACACCGCACAATGAGCTAACACACTCCGCAAAATGAGCTAACGTTACGCCAAAAGCTAATTAGCCTTCACCTCAAGCCAGGACTGCGAGCGAGCTGAGCTGCAGTTTGTTTCTAGAAGGTCAACGGACTCATAATGATGTTACTAGTAGTTGACTGGGAGGTGTTTATTTTAATTTGGGGAGAGTCCGCTGCCTGATGCTCACCTGCTAAACACCTATCTGCTAACCCCACCGCAGAAGCACTGACTTCATGCTCTGAATACGCACTGCTGATTGGCTGTTACCGCTAAGGTTGTAACCAATCAGTTGGTTGTGTGGGTGGGACAATGCTGGGTGCTGTGTAGGAGACGTAGGCAGAAAACAGGCAGCTTGTTAAGACTTTAGCTTAGGCGGCTACTTAATATGTTCGTGTGGAAACTCGTTCGATACACCTCCGAACCGAACCGGAACCCCCGTACCGAAACGGTTCAATACAAATACACGTACCGTTACACCCCTAGTATCAACAGTTCAGCTTTTTTCCACATTCACATTATGCCTTTTTTGCTCTATTCTTGAAATTGTGCTGTTTTGTTTTGCTTGTGCCACAGGCCCATAAAGAAACAAGCCACGGTCTGCAAATGGCAACCGGGCCGCACTTTGGACACCCGTGGTTTACACATTTTCACCGTGTAGGCAGAGTGAAGAAAGTCTCCTACGAGGAGCACCATCCCTAGCCAAGACTCACGTTATTTAAAGGCTAGGCTTTACGCTTGTGGAGGTGTTCAGCACACTTCCACACCTGGCGGTAGCATTGCCTACTCTCCGGGCTTGTGGAGGTGTCCTGCATGACTGGACGTGGAAGGAGCATGATATTCTGTCGCGAGGTAGAGTGGGGGCACAGTAACTTCATGGGTCTGTGTTCTCGCAGGGAAAACTAAGCAGGGAAACATCACGCACACACACACACACACACACACACACACACACACACACACACACACACGCACACACACACTGCTGTCCCTCAGCAGCCACCATGGAAGGGCCCTGGAGCAAGGTACTTAACCCCCCGCTGCCGGAGCGGAGCAGCTCAGGGCTGAACAACAAGCCCAGGGTGTCTACACGTTGCCCTCGCTCTGCCACCAGTCCATCACACAGCGGCTGACAGCTGCTCCTGATGGGAAACGGGGCTGGCACAGACAACGCCTTTATTCCTGGAAAGAGAATATGGAAATGTGCATAAATGAGCTCGCTTGAATGATGAACCCCTGCTCGGGTGTTAATGTGTGGGTGAGAGTGTGTAGTGTGATTGCATGTGCACCGTGTGACATGACAGCATGGACGGATCACAGGCGTCTGAATGTCGTATTTGATTGAAATGTCCTCACTCAGGGCAGAGAAGAAGAGGAAACGACAGGAAAAGATTCATCGAGGAATGGAAGTAAATCAGATATGATATTAGGTGCACCGGCACAGTCTAATGACGTTTAATACAAGAACTGTGTAAAATACGACTGTAGAGCCCAGCCCTGCACTGAGGCTGAACAATCAGAAAAATGTCAGTTTTACTCATTGTGGTCGTTTGGATGATGTTTGATGCTTCACATTCTCCTGGTGTGGTAGAAATGCAGAACATTTGTAGGGTAAGGTCATCGTCAGATATGCTGTTTCAGCAATTATGATTTTAAGTGTGAACTGGTAACACACCTAAAAATATTTGTTTATTTGTCCAGTTAGCACATCGTATTCATGACTAAAAAAGTTGCATTTTAACCGATACATTATTAATTCCCGGTACCTGGGAATCAATAACTGTGCTGTCCAGTTGTTATATCTGGCTTTCTTAGACTTCTGAGTCTCTTTTGCAAGTATTAATAAGTAGACTTGGCATGCAGTTGCAATTCCAATATATATATATATATATATATATATATATATACATATATATATATATATATATATATATATATATATATATATATATATATATATAGTCAAGGTTTTGGTGGTGTATCCCTTATACAGTGCTCAATACCAGGGTAGAGCGGAATATAAGTTAGGTCAGGAAAAAACCCAGAGGCTATATCATCCCTACAAGCAGGTTTGCCTGATTTTATAAAATCCCCTGACGAGCAGGGAAACCTGCGAAACAGGCTTGTAGGGAGGATACAGCCTGTGTTTTTTCCTGACCTAACGTATATATATATATATATATATATATATATATATATATATATATATATATATATATATATATATATATATATATATATATATATGTATATATATATATATATATATATATATATATATATATATATATATATATATATATAGGCTCCAGCACCCCCGCGACCCCAAAAGGGATATATATTTATATATATATATATATATATATATATATATGTATGTGTGGGAAAAAAATCACAAGACTACTTCATCTCTACAGGCCTGTTTCATGAGGGGTTCCCTCAATTCTTGCATCCAGCACACCTTGCAATAGTGGTAATAAAAGATGCAACCTATGCTTGAAAGAGAAACTGTTTATTATATACCGTCCAGACCTGTCATCCCTCAACAAGCGCAGCGAAATTGTATCAGCATGCCGCCACAGACGGAAACACCTCCTAGGTAACACATGAGCCAATCACCACGCCCCTACGCCAGCCTGTACCCACCCACTCTGTGCCCTATATAAGCCATGGTATGTGAATGCTCCCATTAAAATCTCCTGATGATTGAGGGAACCCCTCATGAAACAGGCCTGTAGAGATGAAGTAGTCTTGTGATTTTTTTTCCCACACATACATATATTGCGCTCTACTACGGTATCGAGCACTATTTTTTGGATAACCTTATTAAGACATATATATATATATATATATATATATATATATATATATATATATATATATATATATATATATATATATATATATATATATATATATATATATATATATGTATATCCATCCATCCATCCATTTTCTACCGCTTGTCCCTTTTGGGGTCGCAGGGGGTGCTGGAGCCTATATATATATATATATATATATATATATACGTTAGGTCAGGAAAAAACACAGGCTGTATCCTCCCTACAAGCCTGTTTCGCAGGTTTCCCTGCTCGTCAGGGGATTTTATAAAATCAGGCAAACCTGCTTGTAGGGATGATATAGCCTCTGGGTTTTTTCCTGACCTAACTTATATTCCGCTCTACCCTGGTATTGAGCACTGTATAAGGGATACACCACCGAAACCTTGACTATATATATATATATATATGTGTGTGTGTGTGTGTTTATTTGTGTATTTAATGTTTGAACTGAGAAACTTAATTTTTTTTTGCAAATACTCATTAACTTAGAATTTAATGGCAGCAACACATTGCAAAAAAGTTGGCACAGGCATTTTTACCACTGTGTTACATGGCCTTTCCTTTTAAGAACACTCAGTAAACGTTTGGGAACTGAGGAGACACATTTCTGAAGCTTTTCAGGTAGAATTCTCTCCCATTCTTGCTTGATGTACAGCTTAAGTTGTTCAACAGTCCGGGGTCTTTTGTCATATTTTAGGCTTCATAATGCGCCACACATTTTCAATAGGGGACAGGTCTGGACAACAGGCAGGTCAGTCTAGTACCCACACTCTTTTACTATGAAGCCATGCTGTTGTAACACTTGCAGAATGTGGCTTGGCATTGTATTGGTGAAATAAGCAGGGGCGTCAATGAAAAAGACGTTGCTTGGATGGCAACATATGTTGCTCCAAAACCTGTATGTACCTTTCAGCATTTATGGTGCCTTAACAGATGTGTAAGTTACCCATGCTTTGGACACTAATACACCCCCATACCATCACAGATGCTGGCTTTTGAACTTTGCGCCTATAACAGTCTGGATGGTCCTTTTCTTCTTTGGTCCGGAGGACACAACGTCCACAGTTTCCAAAAACTATTTGAAATGTGGACTCATCAGACCACATAACACTTTGCATCAGTCCATCTTAGATGAACTTGGGCCCAGCGAAGCCGGCTGCATTTCTGGGTGTTATTGATAAATGGCTTTCGCTTTGCATAGTAGAGTTTTAACTTGCACTTACAGATGTAAAAACGCACTGTAGTAAGTGACAGTGGTTTTCTGAAGTGTTCCTGAGCCCATGTGGTGATATCCTTTACACACTGATGTCGGTTTTTGATGTAATACCGCCTGAGGGATCGAAGATCACGGGCATTCAATGTTGGTTTTCGGCCTTGCCGTTTACGTGCAGTGATTTATCCAGATTCTCTGAACCTATTGATGATATTACAGACTGTAGATGGTGAAATCCCTGAATTCCTTGCAATAGCTGGTTGAGAAATGTTGTTCCTAAACTGTCCGACAATTTGCTCACACAATTGTTCACAAAGTAGTGACCCTCGCCCCATCCTTGTTTGTGAATGACTGAGCATTTCATGGAAGCTGCTTCTATACCCAATCATGGCACCCACCTGTTCCCAATTAGCCTATTCAGCCGTGGGATGTTCCAAATGAGTGTTTGATGAGCATTCCTCATCTTTTTCAGTCTTTTTTGCCACTTGTGCCAGCTTTTTTGAAACATGTTGCAGGCATCAAATTCCAAATGAGCTAATATTTACAAAAAATAACAAAGTTTACCAGTTCGAACGTTAAGTATATCGTCTTTGCAGTCTATTCAATTGAATATAGATTCAAAAGGATTTGCAAATCATTGCATTCTGTTTTTATTTACGATTTACACAACGTGCCAACTTCACTGGTTTTGGGTTTTGTATATACACATCAGTATATATATATATACGTATATATATATATATCCATCCATCCATCCATTTTCTACCGCTTGTCCCTTTCGGGGTCGTGGGGGGTGCTGGAGCCTATCTCAGCTGCATTCTGGCGGAAGGCGGGGCACACCCTGGACAAGTCGCCACCTCATCACAGATATATATATATATATATATATATATATATATATATGTATATATATATATATATATATATATATATATATATTCCGCACTATTTTTTGGATAACCTTATTAAGACATATACTCCGCTCCAAATTGACATTTGTTGAGCACTGTACGACGATCAGAAATGGAAAAATTCAACATCGACTACTCCACGAAGAACATTCCCATACCCGCGCAGAATGACTACAAGCTAAGGCTCATAGAAAAGACGGAACACTTCCTAAGAAGGATGCGGTGGAAAGCAAATTTTTTCCTCCACCCTGAAACAAAAGAAATGCAAAAGGAAACTTACGGATTCAAATCTACCAAGAACCCACCCACAGTTGAGGAACTAAAAGATTTTGAGAACGACATGCTCAAAATGATACAATCAGTCAAATTCAAGCCAATCCGCAACCCACTCCTCACCAAGCTGAAAAATGACAAGGAGCGCATCAAGAAAGTAAACAACCTCATCATAGCTGCCGATAAAACCACAAACTTCTACAGAATGGACATACCAGAACACCACACCTTACTGGACAGAAGCATCACCAAATCATACAAAAAAGCGCAACCCAATACCTTACAGAACATCCACCTGGAAAATAAAAGGATCGCGGCTGAACTGGACATTGAGGACAGGGTGGACGCCACAGCCAACAAGGAAGCCTTCATCACATTGAAGGATCACAAACCCAACTTCGCAAATAACCCAACATGCCGACTAATAAACCCAACTAAATCTGAAATAGGAAAAATCAGCAAAATAATCCTGGACAGAGTCAACACAAAAATCAAGGACAAAACACCACTCAACCAATGGAGAAATACAGCAGCAGTAATCAAATGGTTCAACAACATCCAAGACAAACAACAGCACAACTTTATCTCCTTTGATATCGAGGAATTTTACCCTTCCATCACGCAAGACCTACTGACTCAAGCACTAGACTTCGCCTCAGACTACGACTCAATCACAGGCAACGAAAGAAACATCATCATCCACGCAAAAAACTCCATTCTCATCCACAACAATACACCATGGCAAAAAAAGAACAATGCAACATTTGACGTCACTATGGGAAGTTTTGACGGAGCAGAAACGTGTGAACTCGTTGGGAGTTTCCTCCTCTCCCAGCTCGCTAGCCTCAATCTGAACCTTGGTATTTACCGTGATGACGGACTGGCAGTGTGTCGCGCCTCGCCAAGGAGCAGCGAGAATACCAAGAAGCGCATATGCCAAATTTTCAAAGAGAACGGCCTACGGATCACGATTGAAGCCAACAAGCAAACCGTCAACTTCCTTGACGTCACTTTCAACCTGAGAAATAACAGCTACCAACCATTCACGAAACCCAACACAACACTCCAATACGTGCACCATGACAGCAACCATCCACCCACCACCACGAAAAGAATACCTACCGGAATCAATAAAAGGCTATCGATGCTGTCATCTAGCAAAGCTGAATTTGACCAAGCAACCCCCCCGTACCAAAAAGCCCTTGATGAAAGCGGATACAATTTCACCCTCACCTATGAACCCACGCCAGGAAACCAGCCAAAAAAGAACAGAAAACGAAGCGGCATCATCTGGTACAACCCCCCATACAGCAAAAACGTCTCAACGAACATTGGACACAAATTCCTCAATCTGATTGACAAACACTTTCCCAAAGACAACAACCTAAGAAAAGTATTCAACAAGAACAACATCAAATTGAGCTACAGCTGCATGAACAATATACGACAAATCATCTCAAACCACAACAAAACAATTGCAAATGAGCCGTCGACCCCCAGTCAGAACGACTCCAAAACCAACAAAGCATGTAACTGTCGAAAGAAACCTGATTGCCCTCTCAACGGGGGGTGCTTACAAACATCAGTTGTCTACCAATCTAAGGTAATACGCAAGGACATTAACACATCCGACACATATGTAGGATTAACCGAGGGTGAATTCAAAACCAGATGGAACAACCACAAGGCTTCTTTCAGGAACAAAAACCTGCGAAATACCACAGAACTCAGCAAACACATTTGGGACCTCAAAGACAATAATGTTGAATATTCAATAACATGGCAAATTCTTGCATCCAGCACACCTTACAATAGTGGTAATAAAAGATGCAACCTATGCTTGAAAGAGAAACTGTTTATTATTTACCGTCCAGACCTGTCATCCCTCAACAAGCGCAGCGAAATTGTAACAACATGCCGCCATAGACGGAAACACCTCCTAGGTAACACATGAGCCAATCACCACGCCCCTAGGCCAGCCTGTACCCACCCACTCTGTGCCCTATACAAACCATGGTATGCGAATGCTCCCATTAAAATCTCCTGACGACTGAGGGTACCCCCCCTCATGAAACAGGCCTGTAGAGATGAAATAGTCTTGTGATTTTTTTCCCCACACATACATATATATATATATATATATATATATATATATATATATATATATATATATATAAAATCCTCTGACGGGCAGGGAAACCTGCGAAACAAGCTTGTAGGGATGGAATAGCCTCTGTGACCTGACGTATATGTATGTATGTATGTATATATATACAAAGTATATATATATATATATAATGTATAGATTATGTTCATATATATATATATATATATATATATATATATATATACATTATATATATATATATATATATATATATATATATATATATATATATATATATATATATATATATATATATATATATATATATATATATATGTATATATGTATATATATAATGTATAGATTCCATCCATCCATTTTCTACCGCTTATTCCCTTCGGGGTCGCGGGGGTTGCTGGAGCCTGTCTCAGCTACAATCGGGCGGAAGGCAGGATACACCCTGGACAAGTTGCCACCTCATCGCAGTAATGTATAGATTTTGTGTGTATATATATATATATATATATATATATATATATATATATATATATATATATATGTGTATATATAACCAAGTTAAAATGGTGATTGTAAAATCAGGAAGCCATGCAGACTGGCCACAACAACAAAAAAACAAGAGTGAAACAACAGGCATGTAGCGCACTGATTACAAACAATTAATTGGAAACAGCCACCAGAGTTGACATACTTCTTACAAGAGTCACAATTTCTCTGTAATTGTTGGTCCAAAGCTACTGAGGATTTTGGCAAAATGATGGTAATACAGTTTCTTTTCTTTGGTCGCACTGTATTTTCTAATGTGCATTGCGCAGTCGGGAGAGTGTTGGAAGCCCGCTGGTCACGCAACACTGCATGTACAGTGCGTAGTTGCAGAGTGCATCAAATACTGCTGCAAAATTGCCCCCAAAATTATATTTTGACAAAATAAAAGCATGTTTTATTGTGAGTTCATGAACTAGAGTATATTTAGAACTATATTTAGACTTATTATTTTGGTTAATTTTTTTCATGAAGACAATGTCAGAATGGCTGCGATTGAATGGTTCTGGGCACTCCGCACACGTCCCTTGGTCTCCCAACATGGCGCCTGTTGTTTAGCTGTCCGTACTCTCGCTATACACGGCTTTGGACTGATAGCCAGGAAATAGTCTTTACCATTAAACCAAGTATGACAGTCTAGTCTTTTGTTGATTTCTACAAAGTGTAAATACTGTATTGTACTTAATAAACTAACTTTTTCATTGTAGTGTGCATCTTAGTTGAAGTTTTCATTACCGATTTCGGAGGTATCCACAAATTGCCATGTAAAATAGCTCATGCTAATCCATAGCATTCCTACGGGGTATTTATTATAAATCAGCATTGACCTTGCACATTTTCAAAATTGAAGCTTTACTGTACTTCTGAGCACCTTATTCTTGCTTTGTTGACATTGAATATTGTAACATTACAGTATGGCGGAATCCGCTCTGAGTGCTTGACTGCTTGTTTCCCAGCCATGTGCTTGAGCAAATTATAATATTACATGTATTAGCTCTTTTTTCCTTCAGGTCCCTTACCACCATTTCATGCATTCTCCCTCGGTACATGTTCTCTACAAAAGACTTATGTTGATGTCGACATACCATACCATACCATACCATACCATACCATACCATACCATACCATACCATACCAACTATATGTATGAAGCCCTTTAAAAACAACTACAGTTGAAGAACAAAGGGCTGTACACCACAAAGAAATACAGGCAAAGGACATACTGAAAAATAACATTTAAAACAGAGGTAAAATACACATTGAAAAAGAAATACAAATTATCTTAAGAACAATTTGTTAGCTAAAAAGCAGTTAAAAAGTTAAAAACAGTTTAAACAGTTCAAAATCTCATGGCATAAGCGGTTGTTGACAATCGCCATAACCGAAAGTTAAAGTTAAAAAAGTTAAAGGACCCGTGATTGTCACACACACACTAGGTGTGGCGAAATTATTCTCTGTATTTGACCCATCACCCTTGATCACCCTCTGGGAGGTGAGGGGAGTAGTGAGCAGCAGCGGTGGCCGCGCCCGGGAATCATTTTTGGTGATTTAACCCCCAATTCCAACCCTTGATGCTGAAGGTAATGTAACCATTTACTAGTACACATGCCGACGTACCGTATTTTTCGGACTATAAATCGCAGTTTTTTTTCATGGTTTGGCCGGGGGTGCGACTTATACTCAGGAGCGACTTATGTGTGAAATTATTAACACATTATCGTAAAATATCAAATAATATTATTTAGCTCATTCACGTAAGAGACTAGACGTATAAGATTTCATGGGATTTAGCGATTAGGAGTGACAGATTGTTTGGTAAACGTATAGCATGTTCTATATGTTATAGTTATTTGAATGACTCTTACCATAATATGTTACGTTAACATACCGGGCACGTTCTCAGTTGGTTATTTATGCCTCATATAACGTACACTTATTCAGCCTGTTGTTCACTATTCTTTATTTATTTTAAATTGCCTTTCAAATGTCTACTCTTGGTGTTGGGTATTCCATCCATCCATCCATTTTCTACCGCTTATTCCCTTTGGGGTCGCGGGGGGCGCTGGAGTCTATCTCAGCTACAATCGGGCGGAAGGCGGGGTACACCCTGGACAAGTCGCCACCTCATCGCAGGGCCAACACAGATAGACAGACAACATTCACACTCACATCCACACACTAGGGCCAATTTAGTGTTGCCAATCAACTTATCCCCAGTGTTGGGTATTATCAAATAAATTTTCCCCAAAAATGCGACTTATATATGTTTTTTTCCTTCTTTATTATGCATTTTCGTCCGGTGCGACTTATACTCCGAAAAATACGGTAAAAAGACCGTTTTTTCACAGAAATGACCCCATTGTGTCTCAAATTTTAAGTCGCTCCAAACAGTCGAGTACTGTATGTCAACGCCAACTTAAGCACGCTCCTTTTTAGTAGTAATTAGAACACGCTTAATCAGGTATTTCTTGAGTGGGTGGGCGACATAAAAGGAACTGACCTCCAGTAAAATAGTGACCTGAGACTTTTTGCACAGTAAAGCAATCCAAACAGGCATCAGGACAGACATGAATCCTTCCTTCAACCTGATGCTGCTTCAACTACGACCACCATGGCTCGTTTTAGCGTCTGCCTTCTGGAGCCAATCAACGGGATGAAATGCAAACCATGGCATCGGTTGAGATGAAATGCAAACACGGGCCAGTTTTAATCAGTTACATTCATGCAGTCATTATGAGAGAGTTCAGGCTTCATGTTTCCATAGATACAAAGATTCTAATGAGCTTCATGTCAGTCTGATAGGTTCATCACGGCTGTAGATGGTTTGGGGGTGGGGAAGTACAAAGGGGAAAAAATTCAATTTTGTCCAGCAATTTTTCTTGTTTAAGGGGAAAAATTAAAAAAATTAGATCCATTCAAAACATTTATCAAAACTCATGAGTGATTCACTGATTCACAATATCTATGCATGCGTGTAATCTAGTGTCATTTACCTCGAATTGATAACAGGCACACACTGCTTGCTGTTTACTCTCTCAAAGTGTAGGAGGTTGAAGAACCAATTCTCAAAGCGGCTTCTGCTGCTGCTGCTGCTGCCTCCACATTAGTGATGCTCAAAAGGATGCAACACAGAAATAAAAATAATTCTGTGACAGTCACACAATGGAAGCAGACGCCAGCACAGTGAGCTGGAAGATGAAATGTTTGAGGAAACACACTTCCAGACTTCTCAGCCAGGCTACGTCTCAACTGTGCTCCGACATGCTCCCATTTTGCAGCGCACACACTCAGAAGGAGACAGCATTTTGGCACCTGTATCAAACTTTATTACCTCAGATATTGTTTTCACCCCCCCCCTGTTTGTTTGTGAGTTGTTTATGCAAAGCTACAGCGTGTATTTTCATGGAATGTTATGAATATTCCATTAACGATGGCTGACAGGTGCATAATGCGCCGCAATGTCCAAAAGCCCCAAACACAAAATATCCAAAACCAAAAATCCATTCACTGGGAAAATGCCACAAATTAAAATTGCTGTAGAATAAAAAACAAATGTAGAATAAAAGACACGCTCAAATGCGAAAAGATGACATCTTTTACAGTGTTATACAGAGCGATTTTTACAATCAAGAGAAAATATACCCTTTAATTCCAACAACTTTTTTCCAGGCATCCCAATCACCGTATTTTTCGGACTATAAGTCGCAGTTTTTTTCATAGTTTGGCCGGGGTTGCGACTTATACTCAGGAGCGACTTATGTGTGAATTAAAAAAAAACAACCCAAAAACAGCACAATATTCCATGGTTAAGACTTCCAGTCCAAAAACATGGAAGGCTGTTTTTTTTTGTTTGTTTGTTTGTTTTTTAAACCTCGCTACCACCAAACACACTCATTCTCGTAAAATATCAAATAATATTATTTAGCTCATTCACGTAAGAGACTAGACGTACAAGATTTCATGGGATTTAGCGATTAGGAGTGACAGATTGTTTGGTAAACGTATAGCATGTTCTATATGTTATAGTTATTTGAATGACTCTTACCATAATATGTTACGTTAACATACCAGGCACGTTCTTAGTTGGTTATTTATGCCTCATATAACGTACACTTATTCAGCCTGTTGTTCACTATTCTTTATTTATTTTAAATTGCCTTTCAAATGTCTATTCTTGGTGTTGGGTTTTATCAAATAAATTTCCCCAAAAAATGCGACTTACAGTGCGACTTATATATGTGTTTTTCCTTCTTTATTATGCATTTTCGGCCGGTGCGACTTATACTCCGGAGCGACTTATACTCCGAAAAATACGGTATGTCTATCCGTCAGGTCTGGCAACCCATGGTAGCCTGGTTAACTGCTATTTTGTTTTTATAAACTTGCAACATTTTTCTCATGCAGTTGCTTTTTTTGGGGTGTGTTTGTGTTTGGGGCATTTGCAGCATTTGCCTTTTGCATCTGCTTTTGATCCTTCAGTGTTTATATGATTGCAGAATTTGTATTTGCAGCATTTTCTGTTGCCAGTGTTTCCCATACGTTCATTTACTTAAGTAAAATTGTTTGTCTAATTTGTATAAATGTTTTTATTTTCATATATCATCTTCTAGTTGATATATGTCAGTCATGTCCCACAAAACATGACAATGTTATGTGTTTTACAAGTAGAGTCTAAGATTTAACAGGCTTCCATAATGAGGAAGCACACACACACACACACACACACACACACACACACACACACACACTCACACACACTCACACACACACACGCACACACACACACACGCACACACACACACACTCATTCTTGTATTTGGTACCTTCTTGAGACCTCTGAAAAACGCCTCCCTCTTTAGGACCACCCTTTCTAGACATATAAAGATTTGTATTTACAACATTATTAATATATACATCCTATTCAAATATAAAAAAGGTAAGTTTTAGTAAAAGAATTTTAAATGTTTTTATTTTTTGTAATTGGTTTTTAATCTTCATTATTTACTTCAAGTTGTTACAGTATGTCTCTATATACATATTTATTTATTTATTTTTTTAAATTAATTTTGGCCAAAGGGGGCACATTTAAATTTTTCACACACACTTATTACATCTTATTATATGATCGTATTATATGTTGGCCAGAGGGGGAGCACTTCAAATTTTTAGCGGTCAGTATTGGTTTCCACGGAGTTGGGTGACTATATGCCTGTGACTATATGCCTGTAAGTAGAAATGCATTTACTGTTTTATGTAGATTTTTTTCAGCTTAAATCTCGTAAATTCAAATTTTTGTTAGCCTATCAATAGACTTGTCCATTGTAGGTTAGCATTACACTAGCAACCCAAGAGCCAACCTTTATCCTTGGTTGCATTGTTTCTTTCAGTTTATGTAACTGTAATGTCGATTGGACATGATTCCTACATGAATGTGCACTTCATGTGTTTAATAATGTACTCTCCTTTGTGTGCTTAGCTGTACAATAACTTAATCGTGGTGACTATCAATAAACAACGTTGAATCGTTCGCAACTGGATTGCTTGGTTTGTCTTAGAAGACGTTTCGCCGCTCATCCGAGTAGGCTTCATTAGTTCGTGTTCATAGACTTAGATTGGTCAGATCCAGTCCAACGGTTGGTGCCAAAACCCCAAACATTTATACTCCAAAAACTAGGAGGGTGTGCCTGGGCAAGGATGGTTTCGCCCTATCGTAGTGAGAAAGACAACTGTTTTGAGGGCTTTCCTCAAATGCCTATGCTCTTTCTCTTTGGCCTGTGGGCTGGTAGGAACATTATCAGCTCTGTGTCGTAGGGTTCTGATAACGCCCGGTTTTGTGTTCCAGTGGGTGGTGTGAGTCAAAAAGTAGGTATTGATCGGTATGTGTGGGTTTTTGGTAAAACATGTGGTTACCCCAGCTGGTCGTTTGTGAAAAGTGCATCTAGTTCTAGAAATAACAAGAACAGAGTGGATGACGAGGAAAAAGGTGACAGGCGAAAAATATTGTCATTCTATATGTATCAGGTCAATCTGAGAACCTCAGAAGAATGTTCAACCAACATAACATGCCAGTACACTTCAAACCAGGCAACACCCTGAGACAGAGACTGGTGCATCCTAAAGACCGGACACCCCACACCCACAAAAAACAATCTGGTGTATACTATCCAGTGTAATGATGAATGCACTGATTCATATATTGTTGAAACAAAACAACCACTAAGTAATCTCTTCAGGCCAAGACTCAGGGAGAAACAGTACTCCTTTTAGAAAAAAAACGTGCACATTCTGGACAGGGAGGACCGATGGTACGAAAGAGGAGTGAGGGAAGCATCTATGTCAAGGTTGAAAAAAATATCCCTGAACAGAGGAGGTGATCTGCGACACCACCTGTCTCCCACATACCACACTGTCCTTTCAACTATTCCTAAAATACTTTGCAATGTATCCTCCAACAAATAACAGGAGTTAGAAACATAGAAACATAAAAACAGAATGCCGTTTGTGCCGCTTGTTTACAACTGAAGGGAATGCTTACGCGGGGGATTCCGACTATTTTGGACTGGTAGTAGTCGATCCACAGCGATCGTTCTGCCACACAATAACGAGGGGGAATTACACTTCAACAATTGTTGTTGGCTTTGACAGTAGGATTGCTCGTTTGCATTAAAACAATTGTTTTTCTTACTACGATAGGGCAAAACCATCAATGCCCAGGCACACCCTCCTGGTTTTTGGAGTATAAATATTTGGGGTTTTAGCACCAGCCGTTGGACTAGATCTGACCAATTTAAGTCTAGGACTAGATCTGACCAATCTAAGTCTAGGACTAGATCTGACCAATCTAAGTCTATGAGCGTGAACTGATGAAGCCTACTCGGATGAACGGTGAAACATCTTCCAAGACAAACCAAGCAGTCCAGTTGCGAACGATTGAATGTCATGGGATGACAACGACCTGGATGAATGAGAACCTTCATAGGGACTTAAAATATGTTTACCTTTCTGCTAAACTAAATTCCAAGATTTGGGGTTTCGGCACTAGCCGTTGGACTAGATCTGACCAATCTAAGTCTAGGACTAGATCTGACCAATCTAAGTCTATGAGCGTGAACTGATGAAGCCTACCCGGATGAGCGGTGAAATATCTTCCAAGACAAACCAAGCGGTCCAGTTGCGAACGATTGAATGTCATGGGATGACAACGACCTGGATGACTGAGAACCTTCATAGGTACTTAAAATATGTTTACCTTTCTGCTAAGCTAAATTCCAAGATTCAGGGAGGGCAGAATAATACATGTCAATAAATCAGGGGTGCACAAACTGCGGCCGTTGTTGCGTTGTTGTAATAAAATAGGCTGCAACAATTACAGAAAGTTAAAACAGCTAAGAAAAATATATCTTAATCCTAATAACACAGATTTGTCTTCGAATATAGGTATATAATTTTGGCCTTTTTAGAAAAATACATGCGTCACAGTCACTTATGCAAATTATACGATGGCATCATATTGACAGCACCATGCCCCCACCACGCCCTTGCCGCCACGAATAGATTGTTAATCTTTGGGAAACCATCCATCCATCCATCCATCTATCCATCCATCCAAACAATGGTTGCATTTGTTTTGTGGCGTTTGTGAGGTTTTTGTTTTGAATAATTTCTGTGTCTCTGGTGTTTTGGACATTGCAAAGTGTTTGTGCTTTGCAAGATCCATCCATCCATCCATCCATCTTCTTCCGCTTATCCGAGGTCGGGTCGCGGGGGCAGCAGCTTAAGCAGGGAAGCCCAGACTTCTCTCTCCCCAGCCACTTCGTCCAGCTCCTCCCGGGGGATCCCGAGGCGTTCCCAGGCCAGCCGGGAGACATAGTCTTCCCAGCGTGTCCTGGGTCTTCCCCGTGGCCTCCTACCGGTCAGACGTGCCCGAAACACCTTCCTAGGGAGGCGTTCGGGTGGCATCCTGATGCCACCCGATATCGATGACTTATTTAGGACAAATAATGCATCGATGCCAGTGACGTATAGCCACGGGCTGAACAACAGAAGGTACATCGTTAACCAGTGCATCCACCTGTTGCCATTTATGCATTCATGCAACAGAATAAGTCCTGGTCATGATATTTTTCTCATGTTTTCTCTTTTCTCAATGAATGTTGGTACAACACCACTCTAAATGAAGCTGTCAACCCCCTCCATGCAAATGTCTCACTCTGCCACATTATCCAACAAAGTGTCAACACCTCTTTCTGAATTGGCTTTTAGCGAGGATGAATTCATAAATATTTTTGTTGAAAAGCTGTGTGAAGGTGAGGATATACAATGTTTTAATAATACAAATGACCATTAGAAATAAACTAAATTACTTGGAATAATCCATGATGGCAAATCAAATCTGTAAAGTCGACAAGTCGCATAATCGTTGGTTCCTCCTGGCAGTTGACATTGATAACCACCACCTTCAACAAAATAAATACACACAACAACTTGAAATTATACAACAAGTCAGGATAAATGCAGTAATGCAATGTTAGGCTGTGTTGTCTACGAAAACACTGAGGAGGCCAGAGCAGTGTGCAATTTTTGTGAATGCACTTTTGCTTTTACACATGTAATGGCTTGGATTTAATCATTTCATACACTTTAATGGTTTTGTTGCTATGCAGACCACATACATTCCACCATTTAGAAGTTGCACTTCACAGAGTGACTAACTAGTTGATATTGTTTAATGATTACCCAATTTTTTTACGCTGTCATTTTAACCCGGCCAATGTTTTTAGTATAACATAATCACACCTGCACTTTAACCCGTTATGTCATGTCCTAACCTATCATTAAATTAATACCAAAAAAAGTATTGTACTATTCATAAAAACAGTTTTTTTTATACATATAGCTCTTGCATCGTGTTGGTCAATGTACAGTATATTTACCCTGTCATGCATGGTGGTCACTACACTGGACAGTTTTTAAAAGCTGTCAACTCCTCTGTGCATGAGTGTTAATATCAACCTTGGATGCTGTTGTGCTTTTGCATATACTGACACCCATTAGGCAACTTGGTCAGCTGTTCTAAGAGCAAACGAAAAACCCTCCCAAAAACAAAAATATGTCCAACAGGCATTTCAAGGTGCAGAGAGGGGTAGAACTATTTGTCAATTCCTTCTATTCTCGGAAGCGTTTGCCAGTGTAAATATATTTGGACATCAAGCAACAACTAAGAAGTAATATAACTGTTAACATTTCTGAGTATTGATTTTGGGATTTAAGAACATCATGTCCACTTGATTGGATATTAAAGTTAAAGTACCACTGATAGTCACACACACACTAGGTGTGGTGAAATTACCCTCTGCATTTGACACATCCCTTTATTCCACCTCCTGGGAGGTGAGGGGAGCAGTAAGCAGCAGTGGTGGCCGCGCTCGGGAATCATTTTGCTCGCCAATTTTTGAATGCCACCAATATTATTGCTGCAACTATGTTGATTTTTGATATACTTCAACTGTAGTAACCTGTTTTTGTTTTATAGTATTATAATTTCAAAATTATTTTCAGTAGAATTTAACACCTTTAATGGCTAAAAGTCTTAGAATTTTCAAAACATTTTTTGGGAGGATGTGGAGGCTCAATAATTAGTATTAAAATATGTGAACACATTGTTAATGTCATGACCTGTCCCCACAGGTCACGTGTTTTGTGTTGGCTATATTTCTTCTTATACACTATATTGCCAAAAGTATTTGGCCACCTGCCTTGACTCACATATGAACTTGAAGTGCCATCCCATTCCTAACCCATAGGGTTCAATATGATGTGGGTCCACCTTTTGCAGCTATCACAGCTTTAACTCTTCTGAGAAGGCTGTCCACAAGGTTGTGGAGTGTGTTTATAGGAATTTTCGACCATTCTTCCAAAAGCGCATTGGTGAGGTCACACACTGATGTTGGTCGAGAAGGCCTGGCTCTCAGTCTCCATTCTAATTAATCCCAAAGGTGTTCTATCGAGTTCAGTTCAGGACTCTGTGCAGGCCATTTAAGTTCATCCACACAAGACTCTGTCATCATGTCTTTATGGACCTTGCTTTGTGCACTGGTGTACAGTTATGTTGGAAGAGGAAGGGGTCCGCTCCAAACTGTTCCCACAAGGTTGGGAGCATGCAATTGTCCAAAATGTTTTGGTATCCTGGAGCATTCAAAGTTTCTTTCACTGGAACTAAGGGGCCAAGCCCAACTCCTGAAAAACAACCTCAATCCCTCCTCCACCAAATTTCACACTCGGCAAAATGCCGTCCGGAATGTACTGTTCACCTGGGAACCTCCAAACCCAGACTGGTCCATCAAATTGCCAGATGGAAAAGCATGATTCATCACTCCAGAGAAGGTGTCTCCACTGCTCTAGAGTCCAGTGGCGACATGCTTTACACCACTGCATCCCACGTGTTGCATTGGACTTGGTGATGTATGGCAACCCATTCCATGAAGCTCTCTGCGTACTGTTCGTGGGCTTATTGGAAGGTCACATGAAGTTTGGATCTCTGTAGCAACTGACTGTGCAGAAAGTCTTTGCAGTTTGCGCTTCAGCATCCGCTGACCCCTCTCTGTCAGTTTATGTGGCCTACCACTTAGTGGCTGAGTTGCTGTTGTTCCCTAACTCTTCCATTTTCTTATAATAAAGCCGACAGTTGACTTTGGAATATTTAGGAGCGAGGACATTTAACGACTGGATTTGTTGCACAGGTGGCATCCTATGACAGTTCCACGCTGGAAATCACTGAGAGCGGATCCATTCTTTCACAAATGTTTGTAGAAACAGTCTCCATGCCTAAGTGCTTGATTTTATACACCTGTGGCCGGGCCAAGTGATTAGGACACCTGATTCTCATCATTTGGACGGGTGGCCAAATGCTTTTGGCAATATAGTGTATTTGAGGTCTATTTCTGTTTCAGCGCTCTTTCCTTTGTTTACTTTCTGTTTTTTCGAGCGCTGATTAATCACACGTGCCTCTGTTTGGTGATCAGGAGGCTTGCCTGCTCTTGATCGCTAATCAGAGAGCTTTATATGCGAGTGTCACCCTGCCTATCTCGCAGGCCCATTGTTCTGGCGGCAGTTACGTTGGTTCTCCTTCTGCTCCTTTCAAGGTATTATGTCATGTTAAACAATGTTTAGTTGTAACCTTATGCCTCTCATGCACTTCAGTGGCAGGCTTTGTTTTGTATCTTGCCCTGTTATTGGATTAAAAGACCCGGGCGCTGCTTCTGCCTCTTCCGTTTTTTCGCATCCTGAAAACACGACCTTCTGTACGACGCGATCAGAACTTTACGGTTCAAGGTCATAAAACGTATCGTATTGTATTAACATCTTATTTGTATTAAATTTTTTCCTGGATGTCCACCATAGATGGTTTTTTTTAAAGAGTAGTAAAGAGCAATGAAAACATTTGCACAATGCATGCATCAAAAGGTTAGGTAAAAAAGCAAATCAATCAATCAAAAAGATGTAAATGTTGCTGACCTTATAACTGGAGCATGTTAGGCGGAGTACAATGTGGTTATTTTTATTTATTCATAAACTGTTGGATTAAATTAACATTTAGATCAGTGGTTCTTAATCTGGGTTCGATCGAACCCTAGGGGTTCGGTGAGTCGGCCTTAGGGGTTCGGCAGAGCCTCCGCCGCGTAGGTCAATACACACCCGACTCATCGTGTAAACACAAACTTCTCCCTATCTGCGTATTATGGATACCCCCAAACAATGTTCCCTCTAATTTTCCATATGTGTGAGCAAACGTAAAAACTCCTTGAGCATTCGGTGGAGCACATGTGAGCGACGTCAGACCTGCAGCACACCTGCCCCAAACCTGACTAAATAACAAATTAAATGTTTTATTATTATAATCAAATGAAAGCAGTCATTTCCATGAGATTATTTGCTAATATAAGTGTTTTGGCCCACTTACAATGACTATAACATACTGTTTTTCATGAGTTGTGTACTAGTATTATATGTCTGGGTGGGGGGTCCTACTTTGGAAATAATGTGTACCCCTTTCAGATATCGCATTTAGTTCCCACCAAAACATTCACATGTTGCACAATGAGATGTAAACATGGGATCATGTGTACATTCCTGTAACTTTCTGTTTGTAAAATATATCTTTATTAGTATTTCTTAAATGTAATAACATCATTTTATGATTACGGTTTGGGTTCGGTGAATGCGGATATGAAACTGGTGGGGTTCGGTACCTCCAACAAGGTTAAGAACCACTGATTTAGATCATCCTCCAGACCAAAAGAAATGGAGCTGATCCTTTTCTTTCGTGAGTTGGCTCTTAACTAATATCCCTTAACGTATCTGTGAGGTCCTTTGAACACATTTGAGGTCGCTGCTGACTCAGCGCTAACAGATGTCATGATATAAAAGAAGGGGATTCATTCCATCTCTTATTGCTGAAAACCAGACTGAGGAGCTCCGATTTTTTTTATCTGATGTTTGTTCTCAAATTATTTAATATTCTTATTTCCTACATCAAAGACGTCACAAGCTCTCTTTGGAAAATCACTCCCATCGTAAAAAAAAAAGTTAGAAACCTAATTGATGTTTGTGTGGATTTTCCTTTTGAGGAAAACAAACAGAGAAAGAAAACAGTTGAGAAGCTCCCCATGCATTTGTTAAATGTGCACGAACCCAACAGTGAAAGTTTATTCATGCTCCTCTTCATTCTCCTGCTTTCAACTCTTGTTTGTGGCCCTTCCTCTTCCTCCCATCTCACTACAAGGCTTCGTATGATTCTGATAAAGTGTCCATTGCATGTAACCTGCTCCTAACATCAAGTGTGGCTGTGGAATCAGGGAGAGATGGTGGTGGATGTTAGTTGATGTTGGGATAGTTTTTGTAAACAAAGTAGGCATATCATGACATCACTATGGGTTTCCAAAAGGGATGGGAGATATTGTCTATAATTTATATCACAGTATATTTCAGTTTCCTGCGAAAACAATGTAAACCACAATATATTCTCTGGTATGTAAATGATAATGTAAACGTTTTAATATGGGTTACAAAAGCTCCTAATTTAGCTGCTGACATATACCGTATTTTTCGGATCATAAGTCTCTCCGGAGTATAAGTCGCACCGGCCGAAAACGCATAATAAAGAAGGAAAAAAACATATATAAGTCGCACTGGAGTATAAGTCGCATTTTTTGGGGAAATGTATTTGATAAAACCCAACACCAAGAATAGACATTTGAAAGGCAATTTAAAATAAATAAAGAATAGTGAACAACAGGCTGAATAAGTGTACGTTATATGACGCATAAATAACCAACTGAGAACGTGCCTGGTATGTTAACGTAACATATTATGGTAAGAGTCATTCAAATAACTATAATATATAGAACATGCTATACGTTTACCAAACAATCTGTCACTCCTAATCGCTAAATCCCATGCAATCTTATACGTCTAGTCTCTTACGTGAATGAGCTAAATAATATTATTTGATATTTTACGGTAATGTGTTAACAATTTCATACATAAGTCGCTCCTGAGTATAAGTCGCACCCCCGGCCAAACTATGAAAAAAAATGCAACTTATAGTCCGAAAAATACGGTACAATAACATACTGCGCCATTTCAGGTTACCGTATATTACCAAATAAACGCCCTTGTGCAAATAACCGCCCATGTCCTAATAGCCGCCCGGGGTTTGACCCCATTTTGTGAAATAAACGCCTCTTCCTAATAAACGCCTATGTCCAAATAGCCGCCCATGGGCTGTTATTTGCATAATTTAAATTAAAATCATATTGACTTCATTAAACCCAATTTATAAGATAAAAGGAAAAGCAAAGGTGCAATAATTCTGGTCATTACGGTAACAGCAGACGTTACGTGGGGATTCTGGGTAATCAACATATTGTAATGGGTGACCGCATATAGCGTAACACACACTCAACGACAACAACAAACCCACGAGGAAAAGTTTCAACATGGCAAGCAACAGCAGCAGTGAGTTGAATGAACAGGATACCGGTACACCACAACTGATGGACGGGAATACTTTAAGGGGGAAGAACAGAAAGTTTGACTTGAAGTTCAAGCTAGCGGTTGTGAAGTACGCGGAGCAGAATTCTGGTTTGGCAGCGGCCAGGCAGTTTAACGTTGACCCAAAACGTGTACGAGAATGGAAACAAAAAAAGGGAGAACTACAATCTCAGTCGGCAATCGATGGAAAACGGGCTCGCTTATCTGGTGGAGGTAGGAAGAAAGTGAGCGACGAGCTTGATGCTAATTTGTGTCAGTGGATACATCACGTTCGTGGACTGAACCACCGTGTGTCCCGCAAAATGATCCGCATTAAGGCAAAGGAGTTGTATGCCACCGCGAGTGACACGAGAGACACCGGGGTGGTGTTTGGTGCAACGAGTGTACTTGGTACCATAATTTTATTTTTCCTGTATGCTGCTTTATTTAAAACTTGGAGTACTGTAGCCTTTATTTTATTTAAGTGACAGTATTATTGTTCTGTTTTGATGGTGGGTTCTATACTTGAGTACTTGGTACCATAATTTTATTTTTCCCCAGTAGGCTGCTTTATTTAAAAAGTTTATTTATTTTTAGTATTTGTATTCTATGTGACAATTGTTGCACTAATGTCATGTTGAGGCATTGTTGATCTCTTGTCTTTTGATAGTCTTGTTTTTTTGTTTGTATGTTTACATTAGCTTTTACATTTAAAGTTTTTAGTACGAAAAAAAATACTGGACACTAACCATTGTAACCAAATAATGGCCTGGTGCAGGCTGGTGCAAAAATAAATAAAAGCCTTGTGCAAATAACCGCCCATGTCCTAATAGTGAAATAAACGCCCGGGCTACTATTTGGTAATATACGGTATATTATTTTTTCAAAACTCTTATTATTTAAACTTCTTAATTTACTGTTAATATCTGGTTAATTTCTGTTGCAACATGGTTCTATCTGCACTTCTGTTAAAATGTAAAAGACACTTTTTTCCTCTGTTGTTTTGATACTTTCCATTAGCTTTGGGCGATACTACATATGTGGGTATTGTAACCAAGTAGTTACAGGGGGAGTATTAGTCATACCAATACTGATACTTTACATTTTCAAGATTATTGTATGATTACATTTTTGATCACAATTATAATCAGACAAAAACACAGGATGGCTTTGTAACAACATATATATATATATATATATATATATATATATATATATATATATATATATATATATATATATATATATATATATATATACATATATATATATATATATATATATATATATATATATATATATATATATATATATATATATATATATATATATATATATATATATATATTGTTACAAAGCCATCCTGTGTTCAATCAATCAATCAATCAATCTTTATTTATATAGCCCTAAATCACAAGTGTCTCAAAGGGCTGCACAAGCCACAACGACATCCTCGGTACAAAGCCCACATACGGGCAAGGAAAAACTCACCCCAGTGGGACGTCGATGTGAATGACTATGAGAAACCTTGGAGAGGACCGCATATGTGGGTAACCCCCCCCCTCTAGGGGAGACCGAAAGCAATGGATGTCGAGTGGGTCTGACATAATATTGTGAGAGTCCAGTCCATAGTGGATCCAACATAATAGAGTCCAGTCCATAGTGGGGCCAGCAGGACACCATCCCGAGCGGAGACGGGTCAGCAGCGTAGAGATGTTCCCAGCCGATGCACAGGCGAGCGGTCCACCCCGGGTCCCGACTCTGGACAGCCAGCACTTCATCCATGGCCACCGGACCTGTGCCCCCCCCCCCCCCCCCCCCCCTCAAGGAAAAGGGGAGCAGAGGAGAAAAGAAAAGAAACGGCAGATCAACTGGTCTAACAGGGGGGCTATTTAAAGGCTAGAGTATACAAATGAGTTTTAAGATGGGACTTAAATGCTTCTACTGAGGTAGCATCTCTAATTGTTACCGGGAGGGCATTCCATAGTACTGGAGCCCGAATAGAAAACGCTCTATAGCCCGCAGACTTTTTTTGGGCTCTGGGAATCACTAATAAGCCGGAGTTCTTTGAACGCAGATTTCTTGCCGGGACATATGGTACAATGCAATCGACAAGATAGGATGGAGCTAGACCGTGTAGTATTTTATACGTAAGTAGTAAAACCTTAAAGTCACTTCTTAAGTGCACAGGAAGCCAGTGCAGGTGAGCCAGTATAGGCGTTATATGATCAAACTTTCTTGTTCTTGTCAAAAGTCTAGCAGCCGCATTTTGTACCAACTGTAATTTTTTAATGCTAGACATAGGGAGACCCGAAAATAATACGTTACAGTAGTCGAGACGAGACGTAACGAACGCATGAATAATGATCTCAGCGTCGCTAGTGGATAAAATAGAACGAATTTTAGCGATATTACGGAGATGAAAGAAGGCCGTTTTAGTAACACTCTTAATGTGTGATTCAAACGAGAGAGTTGGGTCGAAGATAATACCCAGATTCTTTACTGATTCGCCTTGTGTAATTGTTTGGTTGTCAAATGTTAAGGTGGTATTATTAAATAAATGTCGGTGTTTAGCAGGACCGATAATCAGCATTTCCGTTTTCTTGGCGTTGAGTTGCAAGAAGTTAGCGGACATCCATTGTTTAATTTCATTAAGACACGCCTCCAGCTGACTACAATCCGGCGTGTTGGTCAGCCTTAGGGGCATGTAGAGTTGGGTGTCATCAGCATAGCAATGAAAGCTAACACCGTATTTGCGTATGATGTCGCCTAGCGGCAGCATGTAAATACTAAAGAGTGCAGGGCCAAGAACCGAACCCTGAGGAACTCCGCACGTTACCTTAACATAGTCCGAGGTCACATTATTATGGGAGACGCATTGCATCCTGTCAGTAAGATAAGAGTTAAACCACGACAAAGCTAAGTCTGACATACCAATACGTGTTTTGATACGCTCTAATAAAATATTATGATCGACGGTATCGAAAGCAGCGCTAAGATCAAGAAGCAGCAACATAGATGACGCATCAGAATCCATCGTTAGCAGTAGATCATTAGTCATTTTTGCGAGGGCTGTCTCCGTAGAGTGATTTGCCCTGAAACCGGATTGAAAAGGTTCACAGAGATTGTTAGACACTAAGTGTTCATTTAGCTGCTGTGCGACAATTTTTTCGAGGATTTTCGAAATAAAGGGAAGGTGGGACACCGGTCGGTAGTTTACCATGAGGTCAGGATCAAGGTTAGGTCTTTTGAGCAGAGGATGAATAACCGCTTTCTTGAATGCTAGGGGAACAGTGCCAGAGGAAAGTGATAAGTTTATAATATTTAGCACTGATGGACCTAATAATACAAAAAGCTCCTTGATAAGTTTCCCAGGAAGTGGGTCAAGTAAACATGTTGTTTGTTTTATCCCACTTACACGCTGTAATAGTTCCTCTAATGTTATTTCATCAAAAAGAGAGAGACTATTTTGTATTGCAGTATCCGTCGTAGATACAGTTTTATCTGTGTTCATAGAACCCAGTTGTAGCTGGGATGCGTTGTCTTTAATATCCTTTCTAATGAGTTCAATTTTCTTATTAAAGAAATTCATAAAGTCATCTGCCGAGTGGGTGGAGCTATTGGGAGGAGTCCCTTGTTGGGTTAGCGATGCTACTGTACTAAACAAAAATTTAGGGTCGTTTTTGTTGAGGCGGATGAGATTTGAGTAATATTTAGCTTTAGCTAAGGTAAGCATGCGTTTATACGATATTAAACTATCACTCCATGCTTGATGGAAAACCTCAAGCTTGGTCGCGCGCCATTTGCGTTCCAACTTTCTACATGATAATTTATGAGCTCTGGTTTCCTCTGTAAACCATGGGGTGCGCCTTTTAGGGGCCCTTTTTTGTTTTAGCGGTGCTATACTATCAATGGTTTTGCGCAGGGCATTGTCAAAGTTGTTAGTGAGGTTATCAATAGAGCCGACATAATTTGGGAATGGTGCCATTACCGAAGGCAGTAGGTCAGCAAGAGTCATCGTTGTGGCGGCATTAATGTTGCGGCTGCTATAGCAGTTATTATTATTATTAGTTTGTTGACAATGAGTCAGAACTTCGAATTTTATAAGGTAATGATCGGACATTACTTTAGTATACGGGAGTACCATAACTTTGGAGGTGGTGACACCCCTGCGTGTGTCATCAGCATAGCAATGAAAGCTAACACCGTATTTGCGTATGATGTCGCCTAGCGGCAGCATGTAAATACTAAAGAGTGCAGGGCCAAGAACCGAACCCTGAGGAACTCCGCACGTTACCTTAACATAGTCCGAGGTCACATTATTATGGGAGACGCATTGCATCCTGTCAGTAAGATAAGAGTTAAACCACGACAAAGCTAAGTCTGACATACCAATACGTGTTTTGATACGCTCTAATAAAATATTATGATCGACGGTATCGAAAGCAGCGCTAAGATCAAGAAGCAGCAACATAGATGACGCATCAGAATCCATCGTTAGCAGTAGATCATTAGTCATTTTTGCGAGGGCTGTCTCCGTAGAGTGATTTGCCCTGAAACCGGATTGAAAAGGTTCACAGAGATTGTTAGACACTAAGTGTTCATTTAGCTGCTGTGCGACAATTTTTTCGAGGATTTTCGAAATAAAGGGAAGGTGGGACACCGGTCGGTAGTTTACCATGAGGTCAGGATCAAGGTTAGGTCTTTTGAGCAGAGGATGAATAACCGCTTTCTTGAATGCTAGGGGAACAGTGCCAGAGGAAAGTGATAAGTTTATAATATTTAGCACTGATGGACCTAATAATACAAAAAGCTCCTTGATAAGTTTCCCAGGAAGTGGGTCAAGTAAACATGTTGTTTGTTTTATCCCACTTACACGCTGTAATAGTTCCTCTAATGTTATTTCATCAAAAAGAGAGAGACTATTTTGTATTGCAGTATCCGTCGTAGATACAGTTGTATCTGTGTTCATAGAACCCAGTTGTAGCTGGGATGCGTTGTCTTTAATATCCTTTCTAATGAGTTCAATTTTCTTATTAAAGAAATTCATAAAGTCATCTGCCGAGTGGGTGGAGCTATTGGGAGGAGTCCCTTGTTGGGTTAGCGATGCTACTGTACTAAACAAAAATTTAGGGTCGTTTTTGTTGAGGCGGATGAGATTTGAGTAATATTTAGCTTTAGCTAAGGTAAGCATGCGTTTATACGATATTAAACTATCACTCCATGCTTGATGGAAAACCTCAAGCTTGGTCGCGCGCCATTTGCGTTCCAACTTTCTACATGATAATTTATGAGCTCTGGTTTCCTCTGTAAACCATGGGGTGCGCCTTTTAGGGGCCCTTTTTTGTTTTAGCGGTGCTATACTATCGATGGTTTTGCGCAGGGCATTGTCAAAGTTGTTAGTGAGGTTATCAATAGAGCCGACATAATTTGGGAATGGTGCCATTACCGAAGGCAGTAGGTCAGCAAGAGTCATCGTTGTGGCGGCATTAATGTTGCGGCTGCTATAGCAGTTATTATTATTATTAGTTTGTTGACAATGAGTCAGAACTTCGAATTTTATAAGGTAATGATCGGACATTACTTTAGTATACGGGAGTACCATAACTTTGGAGGTGGTGACACCCCTGCGTGTGTCATCAGCATAGCAATGAAAGCTAACACCGTATTTGCGTATGATGTCGCCTAGCGGCAGCATGTAAATACTAAAGAGTGCAGGGCCAAGAACCGAACCCTGAGGAACTCCGCACGTTACCTTAACATAGTCCGAGGTCACATTATTATGGGAGACGCATTGCATCCTGTCAGTAAGATAAGAGTTAAACCACGACAAAGCTAAGTCTGACATACCAATACGTGTTTTGATACGCTCTAATAAAATATTATGATCGACGGTATCGAAAGCAGCGCTAAGATCAAGAAGCAGCAACATAGATGACGCATCAGAATCCATCGTTAGCAGT